>NC_064539.1:29676617-29929117 GCF_023856365.1 Brienomyrus brachyistius
GTCCCCCGCGCAGACCCCGCCCCCCCCCCAGACGCAGATGATGGAGCAGGCCTCAGGCTCACACAGAGACTAGTCGTCAAACATGTACCCCACCCCCCCCTAACCCTAACCACCCCCCCGAGCCTGCTGGGTCTAATGAGGAACAGGCTTGTCCCACCCTTCCCCCCACCCACCCTGAGAGCCCATTGAGGAACAGAGAATTTTGGATGGGGGGGTTGCATGGAAAGCTGGTTGGGGGATTGCCTCTCTGATAGCACATTCCTGAGCATGGCTATGTGCCCTGAGCAGCCTACAGTCTCTTGCAAAAACCAAATATCTACTTAATTTGCACGGCCGTGTCACGCACCTCATGCTCAGGGCGACATCACGCTCTCAACGTGACCACTGAGTGAGGTCATACCCCAAGCATCGATGCCATCGGGAATCCCGACTCCGGCTTCATACCTCCTCAGTGGCTCCCGTTTCCTTTCCGGGAAACACCCTGAGTCACATGATGCGCACTGCGGGACTGCATGTCCCGTGTCACATGATGCGCACTGCGGGGACTGCATGTCCCGTGTCACATGATGCGCACTGCGGGGACTGCATGTCCCGTGTCACATGATGCTCACTGCGGGGACTGCATGTCCCGTGTCACATGATGCGCACTGCGGGGACTGCATGTCCCGTGTCACATGATGCACACTGCAGGGACTGCATGTCCCGTGTCACATGATGCGCACTGCGGGGACTGCATGTCCCGTGTCACATGATGCGCACTGCGGGGACTGCATGTCCCGTGTCCACATGATGCGCACTGCGGGGACTGCATGTCCCGTGTCACATGATGCGCACTGCGGGGACTGCATGTCCCGTGTCACATGATGCGCCACTGCGGGGACTGCATGTCCCATCTTCGAACACCAGACACTCAACCGAGACGGGCGGAGAGTCCACCCGGGCGAAGGCCTTCCTGCTTCCTCGACATGACTAATCGTGTTTTTTCAAGTAAGCACTTGTCACGCCAACGTAGCCTGGACACAAACCGAGAGCTGAGAAGGGTTAACAGGCAGCAAACTCGTCTGAAAGACGCTGGTGTCCCAATGGGTGTCTGTGAGCAAGACAAAATCTCAGAGAAACCGGTCTGTTACTCATAACACGTGACCCGCTTCTTGCTCATTTAACCCAAGGAGCCGCACAATGTGCGGCACACAGCCGGTCCGCCACATTCGCACAAACAGCCAAGGGAAGGAAATTAACAGCAGCAGAACATCTAGTAAAAGCTGGAGTAGATTGAGAAAACCAATGCAGTGGTAGGTAGGAATTTGTATTATACCCCCTGCCTAGAAAACAACCATTTAACTTAGAAGCCCTTAGGAGAAATTCCAGTTGAACAACAAAGACCTGTCTCATGGTCCATTTACAGCTATAATAACAGAGTTTTTTTTATATATATATATTATATATATATATATATATATATATATATTAATATATATATATATATATATAATATATTAATATATATATAAAATTAGTTGTTAGTCTATGTACATAAAGGCACACGTGCTTAGAAGAACATATACAGGGAAACCAACAGGCATAGTGTGTCACTCAGTGGGCATGAGCAAGACCAACTGTTAAACGGATAACTTAGGTTTCCGGTGTTTAACCAGCTCGCAGTAACCTGTTAACCTTGTGAGTCAACCAGCGGTCATCGAACCAAAAACCAGAGGAAGAGAAGGCTGCTCTGGGGGAATTCTGTATGTTTGATGTTCGAACCCCCGTTTGTAAGATATGCGAAGTATGTAAATGAAAAATGCTTAAAAACTGAAATCTTTGAACCTCTAAACACTTACAAGTCCATCCCAAATGATGTGGGGGGGGTGCAAGTCCATCACAGGGTGAACAGTCGTGCATACACAAAAGCGCAGGCTATGGGAAAGGTGGGGACAGCGATTAGTGTGACTGCATGCCTTTGAACTGCAAAACGGAATTACGGGAGAAAAACGTGCATGACAGGGGAGGACATGCCGAATCCGAATCTGCAAGGCAGAAGTGTGATTCAAAGCCTCAAAAGCAGCTACCCACTAAGACACCACGTTAACGAAAGAAACGTGTTAAATAACAAAACAAAAGTGCTGGAGCAGATCATCTGAATCATTAAGTAACCGGTAGGCTTGGGCAGTATCTTTTTTCATATGCAATGCAGTCATACTGTACGCCATACTGTACGCCATACTGTACACCATACTGTGCGTTTTTTATGGTATTTTCTGAAGTAACGCTACTCCCGCATCTCTAAAATGTTTACGATAAAATTCGCCAAACAAAACCACAGCGCTATTCCCAAAATATCACGGTATTCCCAAACGTGCGGTGCAAGCTTAGTATGTGCTACCTTTTTTGTTATTTTACTGGAGTGCTTAGGAAAGGTATAGAAATTACATTTGTCAGGAAATAAACGTATCGGCAAAAAGGAAACAATTTACGAGGTTTTTAAAGAGCAATATGATTAGACAGAGTGGAATTTTCCGAACAATTTGCTTTTATACGACAGGCTACAATCTCAGTCAAGCTAACACATCCGTGACACGCAGGGCAGGTCGGCACGCTCCTCCAATCACCTGTAAATCTATTTTACAAACTTTTCGAATTGTAGCAAAAAAAAAAAAAAAAAAAAAAAAAGTGTGTCAGTGTTAACAAACAGACTGTTCCTCTCTCTGAATTCAAAACATACTTGTGTATATACACAATCGATACACATTGGGAGGCAGACCTGAGGTTAAACGTGACAGACGATCAGTTTGTCGTGACCACACTAAGAGAGGGAGACCCCTGGCAGATCACTGCTGGTAACCGCTGCTCCAAGGGCAGTGCCAGTCCAAGGCTAAAGCCTCAGCGAGGCTGGAAGTCAGAAAGTGCCAACCACACATTTAAAAATAACATGTAAAAAAACCCTGGTGAGAGTCGAGACCCAGGGCATGAGCCTGTAACACGTGAAGGACAGTGAATGTTCTTTCACCAAAAGCTGCCAACACACAGCTACCGTGATGCTGGAGAATCTAGTTGTCGATGAAGGCACCAGCTCAGCCAAGCCGGTCAACGGTGTGAGCAAGGTCAACAATAACACACAGGCATCTAAGAACACACAAATACACTCAAACACACATGAACACACACACACACACACGCACAACTGGCATGCGCACACAGGCCCTTCATAATCAAAGCCATGAAACCACAAAGCTTCGGAAACCCAAACTGAAAATAACTCCTTTACAGACGTACAGTCAGATAGCCCGTGCAGACAGACACATTAACCAGCCCTGACCAAGAAGTCAAAGGTCACTGCAAATGAATCCAAGAAGCACAATTACTGACAGTGGCTTTATGCAGGTAAAAAAAATTGTAATATGACACATTTAAATACTAAATTAAGACGCAATTTCATTTACACCACTGACTTTTGAGGTTCAAAAATAACATATACATTTACTGATATATCGCCGTCTGACAATAACCCTCTTTTATGTCAAGCGAGTATGAGCTAGTACTGCCACATCATAATTACTCTAATTACTCATATTACTCAAATCAATTGCTCACAAACACAATTGCTTGCAGATAATTAATTGATGTGCAAAAGATGAGTGTTAACCCGCATATTTTGTTCTGGGAAGCCAAAACAGGGCTGTTCATTTATCACTACCCCCCCCCCCCCACACACACACACACACCACAGACACACAACACACACACATTGCATTACAACTGAGCACTAACACAAATGCCACCACAAACCACGGATTCCACCCCCCCCCCCCCAAACCATGGCCGCTCCTAATTATTGGATACCCTTATTACTGAACCCTGTCATCAACAGTGTTCCCCTTAACACATGCACATACCTTATTCAGTAGGAGGATAAGCTCAATACTGTCTACTACCTCACTTACCATTGGCAGTGATTATTTTTATTTATTCATTATTAAATTACCTACTTGACTTGTGCACAACTGATGGACTCAGCCCTTCAGTAAGAGCAAGCGCAAGCGAGGGGATTCGAGTGCTTCCTCGCAGACAGCACCAGGTGTTCACCATCCACAGCCGCAGCTAATGTAGGTCTTTAACTACTCGGCTACCCGCCGGAGTGTCAAAGGCGGTGTGGTGTGACGGGCTGCCTCGACAGCCGGACAGTCTCGAGCCAAAGCGGAGGCCGGCTGGCTGACAGACTGAGTGGGTTTGCGGGAGCGGCCGGGGGAAGTCGGACAGCCCCATCGCGTCACGCATGTGGTGGCTGCCAAGGCCGGCAAGGGTGACGTAGCGAGGCACAAATGGCCCTGGTGGTGGAGAAGGAGGAGCAGCCACATGAGAACTCGGACGCAGAGAGGGGAAGCTGCACACTCACTGTGACTCGGGAGATCTCTCTTCCAGAGGGGCCACCTCCTGACCTCTGTACTGTGCTGGCGGGGAGGGGCCCATATCGTCTTAGCTGGAAAGTCAAAGAAAGGCTTTCACTGGAACTCAAACTGGACCCAGGGGAGCGGCACAGGCTGTGCTGAGGGACAGGACAGCGCCCCCATCAGGAGGAAGCAGACAGCGGCAGCAGCTGGACTTTCTCCACTTCCACGCAATCAGAGATCCCCTGGCTTTTTTTGTTTGTTTTTCCGCGCGTTGTTATAGTAACGCGGTCGGGCCACATCAAATCCGGCCACTTGCAGATGCAGATCTGAGTTTCTTTAGAGTACTTAGACGTGAATGTCGCGTTTGATGCATTGTTGAATTTCACTGGAGGTATTTAACACACTTACACATTCCTACCTTGGAAAGTAGAGCAGTACCACTCATTCATACTCAAGAACACTTCTTCCCCGTGACTGCTTAAGGTAACCCAGACAGACCACAGTATTATTCCCCAATAACAATTTCCCAGCAGTCCCCCTTAAAAAAAACCGTCTACACTGCTGACCTAGTAGTAGTTCCTTCTGTAAAGACACAATGAGCCACAGCTCATTGTCACAGAAATGCCGCTCGAGCCTTGAGCAGAGACACTTTCAGCAGGTGAGCCGGTCTGACCCTTGAGAGCACAGAGGCGTTTATCTGGCTAATCTAATTGCAGGATAAGATGGCCACCAGAGGTCATGTCGGGCCAAACGCAGCTGCCCCTGGCAGGAAATGGAGGAGAAACCCCCCCCTCCCCCCACCAGTTTCAGCAGGCCCCCAGAAAACCCTTTGATCATGTCACACAGAGTCATTCGCAGAGTCGTGCGGACGAGCGGGGGCCAGAGGAACCGGCAAGAGCCAGACAGAGATAGGAAGCCGTACGATACGAGGGCAGCCGTGAGTGAGGTCTTTGAGGACAGATGGCCGCTCGTTTGTTAAGGCGTGCAGAAATACCTGCTATAAATCGGCGCCGGGAACGGAAAAGCCGGCACTGCCAATCGACTCACCGTGAGTGTATCCACACGCGACAAGCTGGTGACCTGCAGGAAGGTGCGTGTTTCCAAACGCAAACCCACCCTGTGCGTGCGTACGTGTGTCGGTCATCCAACGTCAGGCCCGCCAACGTGCGTCACAGCCGCCGTCGGGGGGCTCTGTCGCGTGGGAGTCCCGTCTCCCCCTCCTCTGACTCACTGCTGGCCTCCCGACGAGGCGGCCAGCGTACAGCAGACAGACAGATTTGCATACCATTTATATCCTCACGTGCGCCGCCCAGACGGCTCTCCACGGCAACCGCTCGCCGTCACAGCGACTCAGCCAGATCACAGTGGCGTAATAACCGTGTGTGAAACACAGCACTGATGTAGCAACCTCGCTGTGTTGCAAGACCCCCGTAACAACCCCCAGAAGCATTGAAATGGAAACCTAGAAACCCACGATACCAAAACCTGCCACACTTACCGCACGTGGTGCATCGCGCAGACAAGTTTGGAGCACCACAGAAACCGAACAGTCAAATAACTCCTAATAGCCATTTGTCATCCGCGAAAACCTTGTAAAGAAACTCAGATCGTCGAGGACAAACTATAGTTAAAAAAGGCAGATTTAGAAAGATCCTGTGATTACCGAGAGCTAAAAGTAAGTAAGGACTGTAAAAGACATTTGACTTGGTGTGCAAGGACTTGGTCAGCAGTAACGGAGAAGCAGAATCTGGAGGGATGAGGTGGCCTGGAAGAATAATGCTGATGCCATCTCTCTCGCTCTCCTACACGCACGTGCAAAAAAACAGGAGCATCAGTAGAAAGGATCGGCAAGCCTTCACACATGTAGCATGTAGGTACAGGTATGATCATGAGGTAAAAGCCACAGGGGACCAAGGGTGAAGGGGAATTTCCTTGCTTGTAGTTAGAACGTAGCACAGACAATTTCAGCCATATTACTGGTACCATAATTCCACCATGGGGCACTACAGGAATCTAACCAGCACCTACGGTGGCTAAAAATAAAAGATGATGATGGCACCTCTATCCAGTCTCTTTCATGAATAATTTTTAACCTGTTCACGATCAACTTGATCTGTTTGGTCCTGCCCCTTTTTAAGGAAAAACGTTTTTAGACGACCGAAAAACGGAAGCCATTAACGTCTACTGGAACAAAGAGAAAGGGTTCAGTCCTCACTGCTTCTGAAGGGGACCTGGCACAGCCAGCTGGATTCCCGCCACATCATGTTGTCTGCAGCTTTGTGCAGGCAGCATGAAGCTATGGAGATTGGATAATTATGGGGGGGGTGGGTTTGCGTTCACTCTCTCTCATCCAATCAGCTCTCGGCACATAGTGACGAGAAACTTCACTAAGGGGTAGCTCTTCTCCACCCGCTGTGGAGATATCAGAGCCAAACCCCATCCAGTGCCCAAGCTAGACACACTTCACAGACAACCTAGAGGCACATTTACACCCAGGAACAATTAGTGCGCGTGGCCCGGCACCACCCGTGCAGCCCAGCGCAGATAAAAGCTGCGACGGACCCCATCAATCCGCAGCCGCTGTGCTTTGAACCCAGGAGAGCGGCTAATTGGGCCTCGCACTAGCCTGGCGCCGGCCTCTTCTCCTGACCTGCCAGCCGCTGGATCCTCCCTCGCCGTAGCTCCCGAGGGGCCCAGCTGGTGAGGCAGCCTTTTGATCCAGGCCCCCATTACCCGACAATGACATTTCATCCCGCTTCCAATTCCTCTTCATTCCTGAATCACTACTTCACGACCATATGGGCACAATAATGCTCCATATCACAACAACCTAAAGAGCTTTGTGACCTTACACACCAGCAATGAGGAAGCGCTCGGGAATTACAGTGTCTGCAGTGAGATAACAATACAAAATTACATATTAACCAAAGCGCTCTATTTCCAGGTAGCATAAACAGTAATCCCCCTCATTTATTTATACAGTTTGGCATTTCCTGAAGCTTGTTGGGCTAGGTGTCGTCCAAGCACACCACAGGAATTCTGGGAATTGTAGTCTGTAATCTCAGTTGCTGTCCACAACGCTACCATCATAGCCTGCTATGGGGTCTGAACTGCCAACAGACTTTCAGTCTAATCTTGCTGGCTCACGGACGGACTGGAGTACCACACATTCCCCAGTGCAAACCCAAAAAAGGTGCTCACCCCGAACGTACCCTGAAAGTAACTGGCAATCAAGACAGACACTGCGTGCATCTGCTCGCCTACTGAATGGGCTAGATCACACAGTGCTTATGAATGGAGAGGGAAAGCTCCTCTCCGCAGACTACACACAGCCTCCCCTCACCCTGCATCATGCCAGCTGCCCCAGCTACGTTTTGCTAGATGACAGGGGGGGGGGGCCATCACACTACCCATCGCATGGAAGTGCCACCTGGGGGGCGCATCTCCTGGTGATGCCATGCTGGTGAGCTACAAATGTCCAAGGGGAAGGGGGCAGACAAAGGCACAGCACTGTCCTGAGCCGGCAGTTTGATGCACCCCCCCCACATAAAGTCCAATAATGGCCACGGACTTGCCAATAAGACAGCCATCTACACCTCCATCTGTTCTGCCCAACGCGGCTTGGCGGAAGAGGTGGTGTGGGGGGGGGGGGGCTCAGCTGTAGCCCGGGTGGATTATGAAAACACCATCTGATGATCTTCCTCCACACTACTGCTTCATAAAGCCACATTAGACAACCTGGGCTCATGCGCCACATGCCGGCCCCATGTCAAAACGAAAATGACGGAGGATGACCTAGACAGTGTGGCATTTACTCGGCCTGACTTACCCCCTGTGAGGCGCCCAGTACCGGCTCCTTGGCTCTCTGCTACACCATGCATGGGCGAGGGAGACACAAACCCAAGACCTGCTGCCCGGCAAAGACCCCTAAGCGACATCACGTTACCAGATTCTTTAATGACTATATAGTGATTTCAGAATGTGCCCGTCTTGACTTTCAGCATGTCATCAAGGATCCCTCCACCCCCTCTGGAGAAATACTCCTCTTGATAACTCTTGGAAGGGGGGGGGGGCATTCTCAGATAATATAGGTGACATCTGCATGGTGGTGCAGTGGTTAGCACTGTTGCCTCACACCTCTGGGACCCGGTTCGAGTCTCCGCCTGGGCCACATGTGTGCGGAGTTTGCATGTTCTCCCCATGTCGTCGTGGGGTTTCCTCTGGATACTCCGGTTTCCCCCCACAGTCCAAAGACATGCTGAGGCTAATTGGAGTCGCTAAATTGCCCATAGGTGTGCATGTGTGAGTAAATGGTGTGTGACTGTGCCCTGCGATGGGCTGGCCCCCCATCCTGGGTTGTTCCCTGCCTCGTGCCCATTGCTTCCGGGATAGGCTCCGGACCCCCCCGCAACCCAGTAGGATAAGCGGTTTGGAAAATGGATGGATGGATGGATGGATCTGCATGGCAACCCAAGCTGAACACTGTAGGGATGGACCAGCTGTGGGGGCTGCTGGGGGGGGGGGGGGGGACGGTCAGCATCTGCATTGACAGAATCACACTGCTTCTTCCGCCCATCAAATAGCATGCAGATCAAGCCAGAAAATTGCCAAACCTTCCTTAGTCTAAATAAAGTGACGCGATGGTGAATCGCCAGTGAACACGATGCCGATAAACCATTTATGGAAACTACAACTCAAACTGATGAGTCAGCCAAGTCGCGGCGACCCAGCGACGTCATTCTCCTCCAGCCCACGGCCCGATGCGCCAGACTGCGCCATCCAGAGCGTCGAACGTCCCTAAGGGCAGCAACTCTCAACGGCAAAATCCAGCTCCGAGGTCACCGGGGGAAAAGTCCTCGCCCAACCGAGGTCAAAAGTCAGCAGAAAAGGCGACGGATATGAACAAACCGCCTGTTTTCGAACGTGGAATCTGCCAAAATGAAAATAAAAATGGCAGAAAACTACATTTCTCTAGCCTTATTACAGCAGGTAAGCGTGCCCAAAGCGGAAGCAGGAGACTTGTTACACTGAGACAGGCGTGCAGTTTATTTGCTAATCCATTTATTGCTGGCGATTTCTGATTCTTAGTATCACTCACTCCCTGCCAGCTGCATCCTGGTGGGATTAAACGACAGGTACGCGCTGCTCACACTTCAGCTATTCAGCATACCCACGTATCACTGGGACGGCAAACAGGGGAAATTACATTAGGATATATAGGAGGCATCCTCCCTGTCTCCGTGAGGTCACATTGTTGAAAGGGCAACACAGCCGTGGGAAGGAAATTGTTCCAATAAACAGGATGACGATACGGCCTGCGATTAGCAGCCAGTTTGGCCCATTTCTGTATTCTCTGAATGAATGTAAGCACCTAACTCAGGAGAACAGGTCTTGAAATAACTCCTCTAGTTATTTAAAACACAATACAACCGCTTTGGAGAGATTTCATTTCATAATTGAGCTTAAAAAAAAACTAAACAGGTAACTAAAAATCTTTTCATTTACTTGTTCAATTATCAAGGGGGGGGTCATGACCAGTCATCTCCTGAACGGAGGTAGAGCTTATTACACCCAACCACACACTGCAGCCTAGAACCCAAACGAGACGTCTACAGCCCTTCTGCCACTAACAGAGGTTCCTGAAGACGATACAATCTGTCGTTTCAAAGCTTTCCTGAAACCTGCTCCCCACAAAGCAGGCAGGACTCACGGCTCGCGTGTTTGCCCGGTGGGGGCCGGTCCCACCCCGTTAGGTCAAACCTCCAGACGCTGATAAGTCTGAAGACCGTTCCCATTCTGGGGATCTGCTCCTTTTAATACGTCGTTAACCAGGCTATCCGGCAAGGCTGACATCCAAAGGAAGACCGGTCAGCTGAAATTGTCCGGCCCCAGTCCTGACGCTACCCTTCCTCCTACAGTTTACTTCTATAATGTGTATGCTGTTTGTCATAAAATTATAATTTAAGCATTCGAACTCATAAGTTCACAATAATTATGACTATTAACATTTCAGTCAGCTGCCACAACCCTCAAATATACGTCAACTACCTTTACTGACAAGGAAAGAAAATGAATACTATAAGACCTTAACTATGACGATCTTTTACACAAAATCTGTAACCAAGGCAGCCATTCAACGCAAAAGAAGACTAGAAATGTATGGTACACTTTGAAAATGCTACGATACCCTACGTACATCGTCAGTAAATGTTAATACACACAGCGAATCGACGTGACAGACGTCCATTAACATGTAAATTATATTTCCATATACAAACGCGAATGCAGCTGCACTGCAAAAAATAAGAAAATCGTGTCATATTGTGGAAGACACTCAAACCGGGTAGGTCTGCAATGTTATACCAAGCTGGTTAAAACACAGTATTTAATAAAATAAAATAAAAACTTAGTGCAGGGTGCGTAATTCAAACAATACACTGCAGTGCTGTAGGGTTAGCAGAGGTAGACGGGCTGTTAACTACGGGAAATAAGATTCCACAGTAACACGCCAACCCGGTTTTTAAACGTAGATAAACCATTGTCGGCAAAACCCAAGAAACACTCGGGCAGTTTAATTATTTTAAGAAAAAAAGAACCATTAAATATGCCCCAGTCGGCTAAGTCTCAATACTTCGGTTTAAACATCGCTAGCTATGCAGCAGCAAAGCAAGCGCAAGACCGGCAGTGACTGTAAAAAAAGAAAGCAAACAAATAAGCAAAATCATCTTTTTGTTTCTGCAGTGGATTAACAGACAGCATGGTAAGAGGCATGGAAGCTGGACATGTGCGATAGATTATAACGGCGCGTTAGTAGCTACATGCCAGGTACAATGTATCCGGCACAGTGGCACTAAACGCGTGTCCGCAACGAAATAACAATGGGAGACATTTTGTACATCATTTGCTGTATCTAAGTCTAAAGTATCCGGCGAATTGATCTTTTTCGCCTCGATTTAACTGGCGGATCATGCGTGCGGGGATCCGTTCGTTAGCCACATTTCCTTGACACTGAAGAGTGCACATCGGCCATTATTAAATCGCCGAGCTAACTGGGCTAGGGAAGGTTAATTAGTGTCCGATTTCGTTAAATCACACGTGTTGGGGACCGAGCAGCAGCACACTGCGCACACACGCCGAGAAACGCAGCGAAACGCAAACGATGCAAAGCTTGAGTTCACCATGTCAGACGAATAGGTGAAGTGTGGAGGATCTATTAGCCATCGTGCTTACCTTCGACTCAAAACTGCCCGAGGTTGATGTGCTTTAATCTCCAGGTCCAACAGCAGAAATCCACCAAGATCCTGATGCGCAACCCTCTTTACAAAACCAGTACGGCGGGGGGAGATCGTCTCTAACTTTAAAAGCACGCTTGGTCTATCTTTTTGGATCCCTTTCCTCCAGGTGTAGCGCACTAGCCGGCGAGCTAGCTTAGCTTGTCCGTGTTGTCTGCTCAACCAGCGACTTAATCCAGTAGTTTTTTTGCCGTTTCGCTTTGCTAACTTGTATTCTCCATACTCCGGTATGTGCACCGTGCCCGTGCGGAAAACGTGGTAAAACACAGTAAGATGTGTCCGCGATGTCTAGGCGGACCCGGCTGGGGGGTAGTTCCTTCTCTGAAGGTGCATGAGTACAATACGGAAAGTGAGGACAGCCCCCCCCCCGATTACGCTGCTGCTGTAAATGCTACACTCCGTGCAACTCAGCCGTGTTTGTTCGGGCTTCGCTGCATACCTCCCTCTATTGCACAATGGCCTGCTATAATTTATTCATGAGATCATGAGGATGGAGCTTCTCCGTCGGGGGGGGAAAAAGCATTTTTTTTCATGTTTCTCTCCCCCTCATTGCCTTCCTGACTGACTTCTCCCTGCCCTCAGACCAGAATAGCAGATCAACTATTGTAGGAGTTACAAACAAGAAATATGTTGTGCCATCCGTAGTATTTGCTTGCGAGTAGTACTGATGAGATCACAGAATACTTACGCCATTTTAGCTTTTTGCATTGTGACAGAGGCGTCGCTGAGACGATCTAGCATCGTATGAGTCCTGGATAAGACGATTTATATACTAAAATGCCGTTTTCTGAGCATTGCCGCGAAACTTTCATGACGCTTGTAATCTGATATTTAATTACGGTTGTCACTGATGATTAATATACGGCACATTAGTCCGTAGCTACAACGTTTTGGCAATATTTACTTTTTATTAGTTTGATATGTATATATAATTTTATAGTATTGACAGTAAAACATATACTAATATACAGAGGGCGCTATTTGTATTAAGCAACTAAATTAGAATAAAAATGTCCTAATATATTGCAAAATGTGTATCATAACATTATTTTTTTTATAATTTTCACTTTTATGATGCCCTGAATGTTTTTATTCCTTAAAGTAATTAAACATTAATAAATTGTCTCTATACGTATTGTTACATTCATAACAATATTGTAATTGTCAAAACTGCAATTTTGACAAAAAAATTACAAATCTTAAGTTCAAGGTTTAGTCTTGGGAATGCCCATAAAGTTTATTTTGAACAATGCTGAAAATGTGGCGTAATCCATTCAGCTTTGTATTTTTCTTTTTACTAAAGGAACTTCAGAACATAGTTTGGACGTTCTGTCCAAGAGGAGGTCTTAGCCAGTTATATGAATCTTGGCCAGAACTGAGAAATGTGCCTGGACGGCGTGTCCTGTTCTGGGCGTCTGCCCAGTGATGTGGGGAGATGGGGAGACGCATGTAAAATTGAGAGCAGACTGGTGTAGTGAATAGCTCGAAAGCAAGGTCATAGAAGGTCAGGTCCAACCACACCCTGTACACTCCAGGAGAAACACAAGATTCTATTTAAAAAAAAAAAACACTAAAAACGAAATGCTGGATGAGTGGCAAAGATTAACAGAATGGAACATACGCGAGAGAAATCTATAGCTGTAACTTTAGTTATTGGTGTTTATCACTGATAAGTACAGTTACGTCAATGTTAAACAGGCACCTATGAACAAAATATGAAGTACACGGCAATATAGTCTTTTAAAACATTCACTGATGAGCACAAAATCCTTCAGTGAACTGAGTGAGTTTTTTTTAATTGTTTAGCATGTTAATTCTGAGATGTCGTGTTCACTTTAAATGTGATTGTTCGCAGAGAGATGTGACGCAAAAAGCAAGCATTGTAAGAGTAATGTGATATTGACTGCCTGCAATTATGAGATACAGTTATGATATTATATGCAACCACCTTTCTGATGAATATGTACAGGAAGTCACAGTGGGGTTACATTCTAACGACAACGGACTTTTCAATGTGTATAAGCTACAAAAAAATAATATGTGATGGACTTTTATTACCATGTCAGTGTATCCATGTTTACCCGCCAGCATACTGACAACACACTTCTCTTCAGTGATGTAAGCCTTTTATAATTTGCCACTGTACACATCATGACACTAAGACGGGGAGTGTGGGTTTGGAAGTTCAAAAAACGCCCTCATTTCATTTTTTTAAGATCAGATCACACACACACACACACATAAAATGCCTGGGGTTTGCGGGGATTCTTGTACTATCCATCAATCCTGGTTACGGTTGCAAGGGGTTAATATACCATTATCACAAAAATAATTTCAGATTCTATGCAAACGGTTTAAAATATATGGAAATATATGGAAATGGTTCAAAGCACACAACAATGTTTCCAGTGCAACCTATTGTGTTGCATAATAGATGAGAGTGACTGTGTCCTGGTAGCTGAATAATACATTTCCGGTTCAGTATCTGAAGTTCCATACCTGGAGAATTTTATCGTTCTGGCCTATCTTAAGTACATGACATACACATTTCTTTCGAAATGTCTATTCGTGCATATTGTTAAATGTCAATTTAAATAAAAAGAAACACTGGGATTCTATAGAATTCAGGACAAGTGAGAGCCAAGAAATCCATTAACGAGACATCCGAAAAGTCTCTATAAGTGTGGCTGGATACTGAAAGTTTATATTAAAAGATTCCGAAGTAAAAATGTGTACTTCAGTTTACACAGACTCATATAATAGACAAAAACGAGAAAGTATTTTATTGTGTACGGTTGTGAAGACGGATTAAATGAAAAATAAAATGTATTTTCATCGCCTTCACTGAAAGAATAATGTCCAAATTGTCATGTTTTTCCTGGTAGCAGCCAAATTCCTATGACTCATCAACCACAATCAGTTAGTTAAAGTCATATCACACTTCTATCTCTGAATGAGTATCAACTGCTAAGCTCAGTACAAGAATATATTTACAACTCTTAAACAACCTGATGTAGAATAAAAGTTAGTTTTGCAACCTCCTTAAAGCATAATGGCAGCGCCACCTTAACCAACACAGAAAAAGAACAGTCTCTTTGAGTCAATAAGACGCTTCACAAAACGAGAACGAGATGGACTGTACCACTTCGACTGGTTGGGAAAGTATGTGTGTTTACAGCACTGGGGAAGGACATTGTTTCCTGTTATTATGCTATCGTGCGTTACTACGGAGTAATGCTATGCTGCAGATGGTTGTAGTAGTCATTACGGTTAGAAAGTAGGGGGAAAGACCGAAAATAGTACGCTTCCTATACCTCCCCGCTTTCGCAAAAGGGCTGGTGGTCTGTTCCGCCCGAGATGGCCGGCTGTCGCACATCATGGGAATTAGCCAGCAGAGAGACGGAGAGTGGAGCTAGACAGAAGCTGCAGAGAGGGGAACAATGGATCTGGAGTTTCAATGTGCGTCGCTGAATGGCACCCCCAGCCCTTGAGCTCTGGGGCCAGATTTACCATTCTTTGCCTCAGAGACATCTGTTTACCACCCTGTCTTTGCAGGAACACTGAACTAAAAAGAATCGACTGATCAGGTTATGAAAGTACGCGAGCAAGCGCCCCTCAGGAAACGCACAAACCCAGTAGGGCACCGCAGTGTCATTTTTAGGAAACGCACTCAAATATTTTATAAGGACATCGGAATACCATTTAGAAGGTAGGCGGCTGTTAGTGGTAGAAGAATTTCAGATAACATTGAAGGTTGACTGGAGGAGAACTATATTTTTTTGTTTCCGGATTTTAATGGCTAATTACAAAATATTGCATGACGGGAACAGCAGAATGTATTTCCCAGTGTAATATTTCACAAGGGATGCATGTGTGATCGAAACCTAACTGGGCAGCTTCGTCTTTGAGCTGTAGGTAACGTAGGAGTTACTGATTTGGCAACCAGACACATGGTTAGTATTGTGACACAGCTGACCTCTCCAGCCCCTGTTTGGAACACAGGTGGAAAAATGCAGCAGTGAAATAAGCTGGAGAATATGGCAGGATGTGGTTTGTTGAAAAGTATCTACCGTGTTTGTGCCACACCATATTGGCACAGTTTATGCATTGCTCTGTCTGTGTGCTGTCGGGGGGGACAAAGTCAGCCCCTCTGCAGCTCAGGGTTGCCCTGGAAACAGGTGCTGATATTCTTTGCATTTTCTTCACCCCCCCCCCCCCACCCCCCATCGACATAAGAGCAACAGAGCCCCCTCCCCCGGTCCAACCAACCGCAAACCCTCCACCCAAACCTACTGCAGTCATTTGACACTGTCACATGGCTGTAGAACCAGCTGCCTCTTCCCATTGCAGGATGCGTCTCGTCGGGGGCCGCCGATCCCAGTCGGGGCTGCGCGGCCTGGCCGGAGCTGGTCACGGCAGGTCACCGGTTGACCTCCAGCCAATCTGCCACCTAAAATCTGGGATCGCCATCCACTGTGGCTTTCTCTGTCCATCCAGTAGACTGACAGAAACCATCAGCGAATATAATGGGCGTTTCTTTTGCTCGGCTGTCATACAAATCGCAAAACAAAGAAACTAACTCTCTCACCGCGCTGATTCCTGCGCTCGGTGTCATATCAGCAGCTGCACTGTCTGGCTTTAACATCTGTATTCATGTGTTCACAGGCAGAGAAATTGGTTTCATTTTCTGGCCTTTTTAAGTCATTCTTTTGTTGCTTAGCGACCTCTGCATTCCATTGCAGTGACTCCTGGCCAGCGGAGGAACATTCCATGGAAGTCGCTGACCGGCAATAACAGTCCGTCACTGAGCTGTGGGGGCAGGACCCATGGGATGGGTGCGCCTCTTCTTCGGAACACCAATGCCGGGCGTGCCGGGTGGCCCACCCAACCCCCGGCGTTCCCACTACTCCCAGTTCCAACAGTGACATAGCAATGCTGGGTGGATCCGCACATCCCCCGCACGTAAACACACATGCACGCAGACAGCGTCTAGACCAAGAAAGTACAGATTGAGGTTTCTTGTTAAATGGGAATTATGTTCAACAACAGAGCACGATCTTGAGTGGGGGAAAAAGTAGAGAAAGACGCAGAAAACTACAAAAAAAAGTGATGTTTACAGACGATGGGTGAACCTTAAAGTGGCAATGACCAGATACGAAAAGGCTGAATCCCTCCATCAAACTGGAACATGGAGTTGAATCGCCCAAGATCTAAGAAGCTGATTAAGGTAAATCGTAATTTTCTGAGTTTTTCTGTGGAAGATAAGATGGAGATCAGGACCGATGAGCAGTCGGGGGAGATGCACGACAGCTGCTCCCTGCTGACACTGAGATCTTGAGCTTCAGCCTGGAAGGAACATTGTGGTTCAATCAGACGTTAATCATCCCATTTTTAGTTGCAGATGTGGTTACTGTTACCTTGGTCTACACAACAATGGACCAAATCCAGCAAGAGATAACGGAGTGCAGATAAAATCACATGACTTGTATGTATACAGGTGTAGCTGTTGGATTTCAGCACCTGGTCCTTGGGATCCTTAAGGTCACTTTCTCTGATTTCCACCGATCATGCAGGGAATCAGCCTGGACTGAGAGAATGAGCACATTGTAATATTCAAATCACATTAAGCCTCTTGAGCTTGAGTCATACCAGACTTCCCCAGCGCTGCCCAGTCATGGCATCCTCTGCAGATAACAGGGGGGCAGAACAGTTAAAAATGCCGCAACTGCTAGGTGACGCATGACCAGTCCTGACCACTTTTACCCACCCTGGGAGAAGTTGAAAGGGTTGGGCGGGGGGAGAGGTCACGTCTGGCTGGGCAACCTGCTGAGAGACACTGCTGCAGCTTTTAGTGTGGCTAGGGGGGGGTTTACAGGGGCGGGATCATGTGACATGTCACTGAGTGGAGCGGACACTGATGGGAAAAAAGCCCCCAGGAAGAGCCATCTGACACACACAGGGAGTCTTTCTCATTTAAAACAAGCTGTTGTTCTGTGCACCAGAGGTGATCGCCATGCATGGGGGAGGGTGAGCTCTGAGGGACATTGGCTGTCATAAAGGGCGAACGCACACCCTGATTGGTCGGCCAGCTAATTAACATGATCTGTCCTTTTAAAAATCCTACCCATCACACCCTTGAGTGTTCCCCATTTTATCTTTAAAAGGCTGGAACACAAACTAATGTTCCGCTTGCTTGACCCTGTGACCCGAACACCTGTACCTGTCCTCCCTACTCCCACTTTACTGCCTGTACTATGTTACTAAGCATTACTTAGAGTTACGCAGAAAAAGCCTAAAATGTAGGATTCTCCTGTTGTGTTTAAAGTATTAATTATTAAAAACATTTTCCTACTCTGACATTTCATACATTGTCATTGGACTATGATTCTGGCTTTAAATATTGCAGATATCTTTAAATATAATTCAAATGCAAAATACTTTGTGTTATTAAAAATCATTCTTGTTTAAAATGAGTTTTACTATCTCCCCTTTCTCTTCATGTTCTGCCCATCCCCCATTCCAGTCAGCTAACTAACCAGGTCATTTGGAATTTACCCACAATGCCTCATGGGCGCTACCACAATGCAACATACGGATAGCATTAGCGGCTAAGCCTGACCTGACCTGCTCTTTAACCTGACCCTTAAAAAAAACAGCACTACTCTACTCTACTTATGGGGAACAGGAATCAGATCAATTATTCAAATTAGAGAACGGTGCCAAACAGAATGCCATATAAAATTTGGCATATTTGTTTTAAAATCATTTATATACTAATTCGGTGGTACTGGGATGTGTATATGCACTAATTAATATGCCTCCGGGTATGCAGCTTAGGTCTTCATGTACATTACTATAATCCAAATTGTTGTCAATCGCCAATGAATTTGCCATTTAAAATGATTACTTAATTGGTTGTCAGTTGCATGGTTATTGCCCTATTGATGTATTCCGCGATCAAACAGCACTCTGCTCTGTCCTGGTACAGAAGCTTGAATGTAACAATATGAAGCTGATTTTGATGCTAAAAAATATGATTTTGCATTCACATTAATCAGAAGGTTGTTTCGCTCTGAATAAATGTGAAGTTTTGAATATAATACATATTCAAATAGATAAAGCATGTGTTTTACCCCTTCATCTGATATTGCGGCTATTCGCAACATCGTTAAATGAATCGACCAATCTGTATTTCAAACAGTAAAGCAGTATAAAAACAATCCTGACATGTCCCAGTACATACATTTTGATTAGTTTCCAAAAAATTTGATCCGCAAGCGAATAACTACATGCATGAGTGGTAAAGAAATGTAACATGCATCTGTTTTTTTAGACGATTTAGGGACCATGCTGGTTGTATGTCATATTTTTAAAAAAGGTGGCGGTGATAGTGGGGGTGGGGGGTTGAGTGGAGGGGGGGCGTTGGTGGCAAACCTTTCCAATGACGCCATTGCAGCAGATTGTAGCGAGGACAAAGATCGCCATGACAACGCGGGGAAATGCAGGAGAAGGCTGAGTTACGTCCCAGCTCGTGTTACACCCAGCCAACACACCGGAACCAACCTTTCGGCTGCAACGCCAAAGTCGGTGCAGCCGTTAATTTTATCCTGAAATTGGTTGAATTTGCAGTTACGGATGTTAACTTAAACACAAATATCTGCGGTTCGAGCGTATATAAAAAAAATAAAACAGTTAATGGAATTTAACTCGTATGATTTAATACGTAAATCAAGGATCTTTGATTCCCTGGTAGCGTACGGTTTTCACACCAAGTTTTTAAACAAAATATGTGAAAAATCCGATTTTCATTTATATGTTATGCATTACTGCCATCTAGCGCTCAAAGTGAAAATACAGTTCGTTCATTCTTTATTTAACTGTTTTATTTGCTGAATATGGCGCTGCAGCCATGAAAAGACCTACCCATCCATTATCAGAAACCGCCTGTCCTATACAGGGCCGCGGGGGGTCTAAAGCCTATCTCGGAGGCTACGGGCGTGAGACAGGGAACAACCCAGGATGGGGGCGGAGTACCCGGAGGAAATCCCACGACGACACAGGGAAACATGTAAATTCCACACACAGGGAGACACACAGTAGAGACTGGAACGCAGGTCCCAGTGGTGTGAGCAGACAGCGCTAACCACTGCCCCACCGTGTCCAATACAATTTAAGGCTTACGGGAGTTTCCGAAAGAAAAGATCTACGTCTGTACTATAGTGATCACAATCATTGAACAAAAACTTCCGCCTCCACACTGCTCCGTGTAAAACGCATATCAGCCTGCACTGGGCATGCGCATAGGGGCGGGAACAGGAAACGGAAGTATCCTAAACGGCACGCGTCATTTTCAACTTTGTTTTGAAAGCGAGGAGATACGAGTACAGTAATGGCGAAAAGCACTTTACTTTGTTTGGACTGATGATGAGGTGGAATTGTTCTTCAAGGTAACACGATTACAAGACGTGCAAGACAGCTTAGAACATTAATTGGGCGTCTTGCCATTCGAAATATGTAGACATACTGCAGCGCTATACAAACCAGTAGCCATCACTCGAAGAAGCGGGACGCTGTTGTAAGGACTGCTTTCACTAGATCGAAGAAATATCTAAGTTGATATTGTCTTCGAAGCTGAAATATATACGCATAGAATTCTGGCAAGCTGTCGATTTGCAGAGGAAAAGTGGACAAGAGAGGTTTTTTTTATTTTGAACGGTGCGAAGTTATCTGGGGAGGCTGCCCAGTGAGAGCTGGCTTACCCAGGAGGATCTGGTAATAAAGAGGGTTTTGTTGCAGACTAGACGCTGCGGACCGAGAGCTTTCGGCGACAATATCGTCGACAAGGCTAACTTCGGTCGTTGAAAGACTTACCAGTGCCATTGTGGACTGCACAGCACAAAACATTGCAGCACATGGCTCCTCCTCGATATTCATCGAATCAGTTTACATATCCCAGCATGCATGTACATAATTGAAATAGACTACACAAACAACCAGCTTTAGTGTAATTTGTTTATATACGGTATACATGGCTGGTTCATATGTACATTTCTCATTTGCACAATCAGGTAAAACTTTCTATAATATTTTTAGAAATGGCACACTTTATATTTTCTTTGTTCGTTAAAGCTTGAGCACAATGTTATTTGTAAATTTTGTTTGTCCAACCAGAGTTTCTTATTATTGTAGAAGTGACAAAGTACATATTTTATATTGTTTTTTTTTAATGAAGTAAAATTTTTCTAAACTCTTTACTGTTGATAAAATTTACACACGGCCACGTGTTTTAGTTACAAAAAGCGAAATATAGTACTGTAGCGTCGCAAACACAGTTGCACATAAAAGGGACCATTAAAATCACAGTGACAACGCAGCTATAAATAAAATACACCACGGATCCAGAAACTTCTTTACTGCACGTCTCACTCTCTTCCTCTGTTTCCGCGCACACTTGTCTTACTATAATGTTTGATGGAGTCACTGTCAGAGGACTCAACTGTTCGTTGAATCAAAATCTGTCTGAACTTTTACTTTCTGGAACCGAACTATACACCTCTGAATACTTCCTAAAAATAAGCTACCTAAATGTTTCTAAACTGGTGCAATCACGCAGGCATCCTTCCATCTTACGTATGTTCTAGAATGAACGGGTTTACTGTGGCCCTGAATTGTATAAGTGAAAGCAGAACGTTGGCTGATGAATGCAATATAACTTTACAATGCAACTTATTTAACTTATGAACTTTGTTCAAACAGCACTTTGACCTGACAACTGAGTAGTATGTTTCCATCCGTTCCCATATAGACGTTCAAAGCTTCAACATAGGAATGTCAAAAGAACTTCACACTAAGAACCATGGATTGCGTTCTACTGAAGCTGCAATATTTTCCGGATTCCTTCAAATATACCCATAATGTACCCCGCCCATGAAGTGCATACTTTCGCTTTCAGTTTTGAACGGCGCGCGCTGTTTAAGATTACATGGGATTGGCCGAAACGCTTCAGAAAATCTCTCACGTCCGCGTGACGAACATCGGCTTGTCATAAAGCAGTGAGTAAAATCTTTGCACATTTACAGTTGTCTAACGTAAGCTTATTCAGCTGTATTGCTACATAGTAAAAAATTACAATGCACTTCTGTGTAAATTACGACGGCATTGATAACTGCCATCACGATACTTAAGAGTATTTTTTCGTGTATATATTTTGTACGACATTCATTAAATATATGAAAAGTAACCTGAATAAATTACATTTTAATTTCCCCCCAGCAGCTGCATGTTATATATGTGTTCGTATTGAATTGCAATCAACATATCTTTCATCTGAAGTGAAACCGAAATATATTTGATACACGTCGTTTCCTTAGCTGGGAAGCTAATTGGCTAAATATGGCTACTTGTAGTTAAATGGCTATATGCTGCACCTGGTGGGTTACTGCTACTCGGTCTTCTTCAGTTATTCACCCTTTCTTTCTATTTTCTAAATATAAACTAATCTTATTACACCAGACTGGATGATTTACTAAGATGTTAGTGTCTGGGTACTGGTGCATTTACACTTGCGTGCTAGTGATGTTCTGCAGCGTAGTTCAACGCTTCGACAAGTTAAGACTGTATGTTAGCAAGTTAGCCTCCTGTCTGACGGCAAAACGTGGTTTTATGACATATGCCTTTCGTACATTAAACTTTCAGGAGCGTGTAATCACCGTAAAGCATGTCAGATCGCCGTACTGGGGACAAACAGAGCATTCCTCCCGAGGCTGGACCATCAGGCGTAGGCGATCCGGCGCACATATCCGGAAGTGACCAACATGCGAAAAAGGAACCCTCTGGTAAAAAACCAGTATCTTTTTGCTGTTAAATTAAAATAACCGGGAAATGTACGGTCCTATTAGTGTTAAGATGCATTGATTGCAACTTTTGGATTTTTTTGTTTCCCTTTCTCCTAAAATGTAAAAGTCATAATGGGCTCTTATCAGCTAAAAACGTACATTTATCTGCTAGAGTCTTTAGCCAGATAAACTATGTGTCGGTCAAAGCCAGAGCTGAACTTTCAAGACACAGGAGTGTGCTTGATCAGGTTAAACCAGTAGTTCTCAGTCCTGTTACTGACACTCTCCCTGCCAGAATGTTTTCTTTCCATCCTTACCTTAATCAGGCTAATACTGAATGTGGCAGATTAAAAGCAGTGTGGGTTGGAGTGAAAATATTCGGGGGGGCACCAGGAACAGGATTGAGAACTACTGGTTTAGACCATCTGAATAAGTACAGATGTTCCTTGACTTAAAATGGAGTTACGTTCCAGTGCCATTTGCCATCGCAAATTGAAAACATCGTCAATCGAATATGAATTCATAGGACGCCCTTGGACATTTAGTAGATATGATGGGCTTGTGAAAAAAAATTTAAACATAGAAAAAAATGCCATTTTATGAGACACCGTATGAGATGTACATGCTCATTATCATCACAGAGACTGGAAGCACAGCTGGGTGGATGCTGTTGTCGCCCGGCAACAGTATGAAGTATTGTACCAGATATCCATAGCCTGGAAGCAGATCAAAATTCAAAGTTTGATCACTACTGACTGCATTCCTGTCGCACCATCATAAAGTTTAAATATCGTCAGTCAAACACGTTATGAAGCAAGGAGCATCTGTATGTTGGAATGGGTGTTAGGGTTTTGCTGTTGTGTCTGGCGAGCTCGTCACATTAATTTAATTAAAAATGGATCGGGGGCAGTCTCTCATTCCTCAGGCGCGTCCAAACGGAATGACAGCTCTCAAATGAACGATATACTCCACCATGATGACAAGGCACACAAGGGTCAGAGTCGCAGGATGTCGTCCAGTTATGATGAGAGCAGGTCCCAGTCAGGACAGGCAACAGGAGGTGAAGTGGCGAGACAGATCAACAACAGGACACCCCTGTCTAAGCTGAAGAGCCTCCCTACTTGCCATATGGAACTGGATAAGTTGTCCTTCAGCAAGCACCACACAGTTCTGGTCAACGTAAGGATTTAATATTGCTTTAGCTGGTCACGTACTATGGGGTCATATTGAGAGTTCATAAACATCACTCCTGTTCCTTTACATTGTAGTAAGAGAAATTCACTGGTCGGCTGTAAAGACATTCCCGAGCTTATTTGTGTGTTGATGGACCGGTTGTTGTATATTGTTATACAAATTTGTTTATTTTTTGTTTCCCTTCTCTGTCTAGGTAGATGAATTCCAACATAAGCGGTTGGTACCACAACATGGCAAACCCAAATGGAATAGTTGTTCTGTGAAAATGCCTTACTTGACTGAAAGTGTTATGCAGTCAAACATTTACCAGGTGGGGAACCAGAACATTGAATTGGCTCGGCTTGCGTAAGGGATAGAAGTGCTCTCTCATTTCGTATGTCTTTCTGCAAAAAGCTAATTCTCATTGTTCCTCATTTATTTAGACTGAAAGAACACGATGGAATGGAATTTGTAAAACTTTGTCCCATCTCCCAAAGACCCCATCATCATTTGACGTTGAGGTATGGTGTTTGGTAGGAATGACCATTTCGGGCAGAATTATTAGTCAAATTTTGCCAGTGATTTTTCAAATAATATTCAATTAACCTCTCCCCCAGCCCACCCCTACATCAGACACAGAAAAATGTATATGTAGCATGGATCAGATTAGTTACTTATTTCCTTACACAATTCGATATTATTTGTGGCTGCTAAAAGATTAAAAAGTAGCTTGAAGAAATTAAATTGAAAGATGAAATCAAACTGACAAGCTCAAGGGCAGTTACCATATAATGACATATATTAGTCTGTGCCTTGTGGATTCAGGGAAACACTTCTCTGGGGTATCGGTTACTCCATGAATGTATTTCCATGCAAAATGAAACATTACTCATTGCTGCAAAAGGATATCTTAGAACGTTATAAGTAGCCTCGAAACATTTCAGTGAGAAAATTAGTCAGACTGAATCCAAAGCCAAAATAACTTCACTTTACCAGCCTGAATTCTCTCCCGTCTTTTCTAACCTATGAACACGTCACTTCCGTTTCCCCTCTCTTTCTCTCTTTAGAATGCAATAAAGAGATGCAACCCAAAGTACAAAGACCATTGGTCTTTTGATGCTCTGCATTATTTCTCTAAGGTCAGTGATTCAAGTCGTGTTGTGTTCATTTAGTAGCAAATGACTAACTGACTTTGTGATACAATTATATAACATCATTAAAAAGTCATGGTCCTCAGCAGCTCTCATCACTATAGCAGTTCAAGAGCATATTTCATAATCAGATTATTTATTGCCACACGACCAAAGTTACCAACAGTTTGAGACACCATGTCACAGTAGACAATTAAGTGTAATGTGGATAGAGCATACACACAAGATAACAAGCAGAGAGGGTGAGTGATAAGTACAGAGGTTGGTGGAATTTTAGTCAAATACTGGAAGTAAATACAGACAATATACATTCATACATGCAGTGCGTGACGTATAACTCATGATATGCAATTACAACGTGCAAGTAAATCATTAGGTATCTGTGCTGATGAGAAAGTAAATATCGAAACGATGCAGGTATTGCATTGTTGTTGATTAAAAGCAGGGGGAGTTGTTGAGGAGTCTCATTGGCATTGGGGAAGAAACTGGTTTGAATTGTTTTGTTTTGGTGGTTAGTGATCTGAGTTACCTACCGGAGGGAAGCAGTTGAAATAGATCATGCACAGGATGTGAGAGCATGTGAGAGATCCTTTTGGCAGGTTGAGTGTATAGTTGTTCAGTTGATGGCAGTGCAGAACCACAGATCTTTCTGGCCTTGGTGACGATTGGCTGGAGTCTTTTCTTAGTGAGGGAATCCATTCCACCATACCAGACTGCGATAGAGCATGTCAGGTTGCTGTCTGTGATGGAAGCGTCGAATTGTCCAAAGAGGAGCCGCAAATGAACATTCTTAGCCTGCAATGCATGTTTAAAGTAAACAGAGCAGCCCCTGACACCAATTTGTTTATTAAAAATAATGCAGTTCATCATTAAAGTGTTAATCTATACATTTCAGTCCCTAACCATTGAGGAGCGTATGGACATGTCTTCCATTCTGTACAAAATAGCTGTACTGGCCCTCAGGTTGCCGGACCTTTGCCCGAAGGTAAGATGTACTGAACCCACATGGCCACCTCTTCTGGTTTTGTGGGGTTAATTGCAGCCTAACACTCCTTTGTCCCTCATCATTCTTTGGCAGGCCATTCCCTTGCTGAGACGCGACCAGTATCACTCCATCACGATGTCTCAGCTCCAGATCGCTTGCCTGCTGGCCAACGCCTTTTACTGCACCTTCCCCCACCGCAACGCCTCCCACCACAACTCAGAGTACTTCAACTACCCCACCATAAACTTCTCCAGGTCTGCTCCTCCTCGTGGTGTTTTTGTGCCTGGCCCATCTCGCCATCTCACAGCCATGAGATGTATGTCTCTCATATTGTGATGAGCCCAAACCAGACAGACGTTTACTTCAGTGACAAAATGACAACATATTGCAGAGTGGACATGATAGATGAATTAATCTGATCAGCAGGCTTCACCACTGGCTCAAGCTGGGCAGTTTCTGGTGACAGTAGTATCAGTAATATTAGACACACATACATCGGTCTCACATCGGTACACCACTATTTAAAAGGAAACCTGACCTTTTTTGATATTTCACTGTTGTCACCAAATTGTGCAGGTTTATCACACATTTCACTGTTCACTGTAGCTAATTTGACATATATTTAAGGGAGCCTCTTTTTATACAAAACTGTCAATCATGGGTTAGGGTACTTTCCTCCCTAGTCAATTTTTAGTAGTAGAAAATGGAGACATTTTAACTTTCAGTCCCTGTTTAAATGTATACAATGTTCATAGTGCAAAAAATTCTAATCGCTGTATGTTCATCTCCTGAAGTTAGTGCTCACCTGCCCACATTACCCATTTCGTGGGACATCAGTCTTCCATTCTTTACTGGATGATGACTGGATTGCTACCATGAAAAGTAGTTTTCTGAGAAAGAGGAAAAATGAAAGATCTGTGGAATGTAAAGTGCGCATCTCCCTTTATGTCACGTTCAGCGTGCTGGGTGTATTCTTTTCGCCCTCTCTACAGCTTGTTTGGGAACTGGTCACCAAGGAAACAGCAGAAACTCAAAGCCATTTTCAACTACTTCAAGATAGTTTCAGATCACGGTAACTGCTGTCTGAAGTGCTCCCTGATGGATTATGGGTCATTATCCCTTTCCTGTTCCTTATAACTTGGAGGTGTGCAGGAGAGAAAAGGCAGGGTCAGCCTTGGATCCAGACACTTGTTGGATCCTTTGCAGGAAGCCACAGGAGGTCAAAATGGTTTTTCTATCAGAAACCCACTGTTTGTGCTCGTTCTCTGCCTACAGAAAAAGAGATCGAGGGACTGGTAACCTTCGAGAGGTGCTCTCTTCATGTCCCTCCGCAATGGGAAAGGTAGCTATGGTTCTTCTTCCTGGTTGCATGTGTTGTAAAAGACGGAATGTGTCATTGACACGCAGCTGATTGTCCCCCCTTTGTGGCTGGCCCTCTGGCATTGTGTAGGGAATCCAAAATGCTGACTAACCTTCACGTCTCCTCGGAAGGCACCATTGAGGATAAGGGCCTGGGCATGCTGCAGGTATGAACCCCAATCAGACTTGCTGTCCGCCTGACTCATTCTGAACCTGCTATCTGCTTCTACTTCCTCAATCATCTCTCGCTCTGCTATGTTGAACTGGTATATGTCTGCTTGTGTATCACAGCACTGTTTGTCTATGAAATATAAGTCGATCGATCTTTCTGTATCCTCTTGTAATACTGCAATATCACCCATGCAAGCTGCCATGGAGTTTTCTGTGCTGAGTTGAAGGTCTCGGGTTTGTGGCAGGTGGACTTTGCCTGCAGCATGGTAGGAGGGGGTGTGCTTGGGAACGGACTGGTCCAGGAGGAGATCCTGTTCCTCTGCTACCCAGAGCTCATTGTGTCCAGGCTTTTCACTGAGAAGCTGGCCGACCACGAGTGTCTCCGGATCACTGGTAAGGGCATGTGTGAGGTACCTCAGACTAATGTCACCTCCAGAGTCTAGTGGGCAGCCCCCCACTGGTCTGGTAGCTCTGCTACTAAAATGTCTTGTAAACTTTGGAACAATATGATTGTAAAATATGTATTAATCACTGATCAATTAGGTGTTTTTTCAGTTCCAGGGGAACAGCTCAGTTTTGCCCAAGCTGGGAAGTTACTCTACTGATTCGCATAAACGATGGCTGGGTTCTGCTTCAGTTAGCTTGGTGTTTTAGGGCTGGGCTTAGGCAAAAATGGCCAGGTCCGCTGGGCCACTGTTTCAACGTGCACTTCGCATTTGTCATGCCCTGTGCCATGACATTATTTTGCCTCCCCCTACAGGTGTCCAGCAGTACAACACATACACTGGCTTCAGCGACACCTTTCAGTGTAGGGAATTTTGCATAGACCGATGCCAGAGGTAACCTATGAACACGTCACTGCCGTTTCCAGTTGACTTTATGCCTCTGCACCCAGGCTTTGCTGCAGATGCAGCTTTTCCCCACTTGCAGAAACATACTATGCTATTCTTGTAGATATGCAGTGCCGCTTTGCAGGGTACAGTGCATGTGTGCCGAGTGAAAGGATTCTTCAGACTCGGTGAAAAGCTAACAAATGTTAATCTCCATCCAAAGGGACGAATGGCTCAGACGTCAGAGAAAGATGGTCGCCATTGACGCCTTGAACTTCAAAAACCAGAGGGAGCAGTACGACATGAGGCGCGTAGACCGTGAGCTGAACAAGGTCGGTTGGCCTGTACGGTCTCACCCTGTTACTGTGACTAATCATGGAAAGGAAACCATTGTGGGTGTGACTGCTGTGCTGTCAGGCAGCAGCTGGTGTAGTCCAGTAAGAAACGCAGTGTGACCACTGTCACTAGGGTGCTTGGAAGCAGCTCAGATCTTACCTTCTCTACAAAGTGGAGAAGGTCAGTACATTAGGCTGCCACGAAGAGCTTGTGAAGCCAAGAACGTTTGTCAATGTTTGCATTTGTTGGTCGCTATCAGCATCTGATTAGATCTGTTACCCAGCTTATTTGATGTTGCCAAGGATCTTTTGGCTCTTAGCTGCTCTTGTGTTTTCAGACTTTGCTGACATGAGTTTCCATCTGACCAGGTTAAGAAGCAAAGGAGCTTTTCTCAATGTGCGTTTTGGGTTGTTTTTTGAAGGCCTACTGTGGTTTCCGGGGAGAAGAGGACATCCCTCCCGATTACCTCCCAGCTATAGCTACTGGGAACTGGGGCTGTGGTGCCTTTAAGGGTGACCCCAAACTCAAAGGTAAGGCAGGTCACCTCCCAGGAGGACAGGAAAATGCCTTGTTGGAATATGCAGCTGTAAATGTACCGAGGCCCTCCTCTTGTTAAATGATGTAGCATAGCTGATGTGCCTTTCTGTGTTCTAAGACTAACGCTCTTGAATTAGTTGTTGTGGTTTTTCTTTAGCTCAGTGCTTTCGTCTATCTATCTTCCAGTCCCTGATCCTGGTCAGAATGGAGCCAATGCTGCATTTCACCCACACATGGGATCCCCATCCATCACTTTCTGTACATTTACACAGACACTATGGCCAATTTAGACATGCTCATTACCCTATTTACATGGCTTTGGACTGAAGGTGGACATGGAGTGAACATGAAAGCTCCACACAAAGAGTGTAGGATTTGAACACCCAGCTCAGCCCTAAAACCCCCATGGTTTTCATACTTTGGCAGTGTTTCCCAGTCTGGTCGTCGGAGACCCACACAGTCCACACTTCTGCCCCCTCCCAGCTCCCTCATGACCATGATCTCTCCTCTGCTGTAGGTCTTATACAGTTAATGGCTGCAGCCGTGGCTGGGAGAGATGTGGCCTACTTCACGTTCCACAGCAAGCACCTTGAAATGGAGCTGCTGGGGATGTACGAGTTCCTCATCCATCATACTGTGACAGTGGGTGAGTCAATTCCCCCCCCCCCCCCGCCGCATGCTAAATGAAGACTCAAGATTACACAACATTGTTTGGGCATTTGTCACATTTAAGACGTGCACCTGAAAACATACGATACCTGGTCTGCCTTTTGCTTATATTCACTGATAACCTTTACTTCATATCGCTGATGTTTTATGTTGTTGCGAAGATCGTAGGAAATCCACAGCCTTGAGCTTCTTAGCGATGGGTCCCATCTACTGCTGACCCCCACATAAGTGTCCACGATGCTGATTTTTGTCTCACTCTCTTTCCAGCTCGGCTCTATGAGCTACTCAAACTTTACTGCAGGCTTGTGAATGAGAGTCGAGAGCCTGAAGACCTCTTTAGGTTCATCAAACGTGCTATCACCGACACGACATGCAGACACTAAGAGGCTGCATGAAGCTGGTGCACCATGAGAAGGTTCTGAGGCTACACCGCCTTTGCAAACAATCAACGGAAAAAATTATTCCTGTAAATTAGGTGAACTTTTATTATTATTTTTTGTCCGATCAGTATTTAGACTTAATTGACGGGATGCTTTTCTAGTCTGGGACGACACTAAGGTTATGAATATCACACAATATACAAACTGTTCTTGCTGTTTTAAAGAATGAGTATATTTAACCAATAAATTCTTATAAGGTGTTACAAATTAATTCAATGAAAATGAGTATGCAGGTTTAAATGCAATAAAATTACCATTTGTACAAGTACATGGGAATTCTTTATTTTTCACATAGAACATCTCTCTTCTCTGAGACACACACATGTGCGCAGGTAGGAGCAGTGCTTAGGGTCACACTGACATTAGTGTGGCAGGCCTGGAGCTCTTGGGGTTCGGGGGCTTGACCAGGACGCAGCAGTGATGCCATGACTCTGTCGGGCGATTCAGGGCACCAGTGCAGACATGAGCCCCGGCCAGCTGGATGATACACCAACCTAACGTCACCCACTCACGGTTTCATTTGTGTTCTTGTGTACAAATAAAACTTCCAGAGAAACTGGAGCACAACGTGTGCGGCAAACGTCCTTTCCAGGCTGATCTAAAAAGAAAATAAAAAGCGAACCACGTGCTTTTTTTACGGAGGTAAAAATAACACAATCAGATCTATCACCACTAGGAGAATAAATATATGAGATACAGCTTCTGATTGGAGAGAAAAGTGCAAATTTTTCATAATGTTAAGGTCTTCCGGGAAAGCATTTAAAAATTTTTTTGCAAACCGCATACTTTCTCCTCAACCCTTTTACTTGGATACCGGAGAATTAATGGGGAGGGGTGTGGAAAACATTGTTAACACTATGCTGCATTATCACAAAATGGCTGCCTCCATGGGAACAGGAATGTCATGTGACTTGGTAAGTACAGAACACCTTCCACCCGGGCCTCCTATAAGGAGTGCAAACTGCTCGTCATGTGACCAGCTGGGACCAGTCAAAGTGGAGAGTAAAGGAAACGGTTGTGGGTATGTTTCCCAAAGGCTCCCGTTGGCAACTTGCATAGTTGGAACTGTTCAGTTGCATTGTTCCAACTATGTAAGCTGCTAACTTTGTTAGGAACTATGCTTCTGGGAAATGTAACCTTCAACGATTTACCGCAGCTCACATTCACAGGTGTGGCAAGAGAGCTACTGTACTGTGCAGTAATGTCACTCTGTGGTTAAGCATAACCTGTGCTATAATTTTGTGTTTAAATTCCAGTTCCTTGAAATTGACTTTGTTAGCCTTGTTGGTACTGGTGCAAAAGATGCGCTTGACACTGTTTCTGTGTGCATGCAGAAGTGGCATCCTGAAGGTGGGGGCAGGACGGCCTACTGGGTAGCCAGAAACGTCCGTCCTAGAAGGATGGGGAATTATGTAGAAGCCAACCACCAGGGCTGAGTTAGGGGTGAGGGTATCGGGCAGCGAGGGGGCGGTTTGACTGGAACGGGTGTGGGATGGGGGCTGGCTGGGTGCTAGGATCGTCCCCGGAAGCCATCCAGGTTGAAGGCAGTGTTCAGAAAGCGCCGCAGCTCCACCCCATGAGTCATCTTGTTCCCGGTGGCAGGCGCGGCTGCGGGGTCCCTGCCGGCATACCTACAGGGCACAGGAACCAGAACAGTGGCCGTGAGAAGGCCGTTTGACTGGGGAAAAGGGAGGGGCACGGGGAGGCGGAGCTTACCACACGGCCCGGGAGTCGGCTGTGCTGCTGCGGAGGCGGGGCTTCACGTAGTTATAGTAACCCTGGTTCTTGTGCTCCTCCTGGCACCACACCAGCTCCGCCCCTGCGTACTTATCAGCCTCCGCCTTCACCAGGTCGAAGGGGAACGGAGACAGCTGTGTGCAGAGGACGAGCAGGCGTGTGGGGCAGGCCATGTCTGATCCTGCAGCGACACCTCCAGTCGAATTTTATCTACACACATCGTTGAAGAGCTTTGCGGTACATTTTCGTTTACGGTTCGCAGCTGTAAAGCTGGCAGCTGAGGGCCGAGTGCCCATGGCCGGTACCTGCTCGATGCGGGTGATGGCCACCACGTGCTCCATGTCACGTGCCTTCCGCTCCTTTGTCAGGTCATAGTAGACTTTCCCCGTGCAGAAAATGAGGCGCTTCACTCCCTCCGGGCTCTGGGACGCGGGGCCGGCCTCTGCGATCAGCCGCTGGAAATGTGTGCCTTGGCATGACAGGGACAGTGTCACATACAAAGGGTTTGGTGACCAAGACCATATCACAGCATATTTCTTATTCTTGCCTTTTGTGTTCTTGAATGTTATGTTAAGAACATAAACTCTAACTGCCTAACACACTGTTTCCCGACCGTGGCCCTTAGACTTTCTGCAAAAACAGGAACTGTCTGGCAGGGAGCTGGCAGGGAGCAAAAACATGAACTGCTGGCAGGGAGCTGGGAGGGAGCAAAAACATGAACTGCTGGCAGGGAGCTGGGAGGGAGCAAAAACATGAACTGTCTGGCAGGGAGCTGGGAGGGAGCAAAAACATGAACTGCTGGCAGGGAGCTGGGAGGGAGCAAAAACATGAACTGTCTGGCAGGGAGCTGGGAGGGAGCAAAAACATGAACTGTCTGGCAGGGAGCTGGGAGGGAGCAAAAACATGAACTGCTGGCAGGGAGCTGGGAGGGAGCAAAAACATGAACTGTCTGGCAGGGAGCTGGGAGGGAGCAAAAACATGAACTGTCTTTGGGTCCCGGTGGATCGGGTCAGGAAACACTGGCCTAACATACCTCATACATTTCACAAAGGTGCAGAGAAATTAGCCGAATGCTTAATGCTGCTAGTCTAAAACAAGAATATAATGGGAACAGCCTAAAACTGTCCCATTCACTGCATTGCCACATGGCTTAGTTCACACACAGACTGGCATTTGATTGGTGGACGTTTGCTCCTCCCACTCCGCTCTTCATCTCTCTCACCTGGCAACATCTCATCAAAGCTGGATTTGGCCTCTGGGTGGCGCAGCAGCGACTTGGGTGTGAAGATGATGAGCTGTGATTGGGGGGTAAAGGGAGACGGTCAGACCTTTAACTGAGGGTGCCAGTGGGTTTGGGGGAATATCAGTTAAGACTCACAGGTTTCCTGAAGGGCAGCAGGATCTGTCTTCTCAACACATGGAAGTAATTGCTGGGAGTGGAGCAGTTGACCACAATCCAGTTGCAACCATATAGCTGCCTGACCGCAAAGTCCTCTGTTATTTTCTGCAGCATGAAGGAGTTAGAGATCAGGGAGTATTTAATGCACATTTAATGCAGCAAACACATCTGATTACCCAACAACAATTCATTAAATTACTTCACAACTTCATTAAATTAGCCTGTTGCTCCTCACTAATGCTGCAATATAAGCAAGATGATTCGGGGTTCAGCAAAAGAATTATTATGACTGTATAGGTTTTGGGTCCAGAGAGTATAAATCCAGACCAAGATTTTATTTCAACCAAGCAGTTGAGCAGGTACACAGAATACTCAGCTGGATGGTTGAAACAAAATCCTGGTCGGGATTTGTATTCTCCAGACCAGAAATCTCCAGCTCTGCTGTAACTTCATTTAGCTTCAGGCTGTGAGAAGGTGACTTACTGGGAAAACATCTGGGTCATCGTTGCACATCTGCAAGAACCTTTCTGGACGAGCAGATGAGTGTTCTGGGCCCTGGGGGAGGGTTGTACAGAGGGGTAGAACTGTAACAGAATCTTCTATCAATCACAGTTTCAAACTGGTCAACCATAGGCTCTCTCGCCATGATTTAAAAAAAGCGTAGTTCTTGAGAACGCAAATGGTCTATTTGTTACGAATCCATGGGGAGCCAACAAAATGAGGGTGATATCTGATAGATGCTGACCATGCCCTCCATGCCGTGGGGCAGCAGCATCACGATGCCGTTCTGACGGACCCACTTGGCCTGGCCGGAGGAGATGAACTGGTCGATGATGCCCTGGGCCGTGTTGTGGAAATCTCCGAACTGGGCCTCCCACAGGACCAGGGAGTTGGGGCTGGCCATGGCGAAGCCCAGCTCAAAACCTGCCCGCCCCCGGAAGAAGAACAGAGTGGAGGATGGGGGAAAAATACCTACAGGCCATTCGCCGACGAGCATTTTAGCCAAACATAAGCATTTTAACACATAATCAAGGTATGAGCATCCTAGCCCTGACTCATCAGTACTGTACTCTTCGCTCGTGGGAGTATTGTTCATGAGGGCAGAAAAAAATTATTGGTTCAGAGAGAGAACCAATCAGATTGTAGAGGAGATGGGTCCAAGTAACTAGAGGAGGCGGGACCAACTATCAGATGTCTTGGTCTTGCCTCCGCTCGTTACTTGAACCCACCCCCAAGTAGAACTCCCACTAGTGTACTGTTCACATCTATCAAGACTTTGAGAATAATGGTGGAGGGTTGGGCTATCATGTATATATAAAAGGCCATGGGTACTGTATTGGGAGGGGCAGACTGACCCAGCACGCCATACTCTGAGAGGGAGCTGTTGCACACAGTGTAGGGCGCCTGCTTTGGGGACAGGTGGTTCATAGGAACGCAGGTCCTCTTGTCGACGTTCTGGTCGTGCAGCACATGGTGACGGTGGCTGTGGAGAGAAGAAGTAAGGGGAGGAGCAACGAGGAAGGGAGCAGGTCAGCTGGGCAAAAACATCACCTTTATTTAAGCACAAGGTAACATAGATAGGTAGATAGGTGGCTGGATGGATGGATGGAGAACCTTTATTTATCCAGAAGGAAATTTAGGAAACATGCTAAAAAAACTATTTCCAACTTTAAATTAATATCATGAATAATGTGCTAAGAGTCAATCAGAGTAACAAAGAACTGCACAGAGATTACAGTTTGTCCATTGCTGCGGGTGGACGGGCTGGGCCTTCACTGCGAACCTGAAGGTGCCCCTCTCGACGTCCTGGCCACTGAGGCGCACGTGGATGCCTTCCTGGAGCAGCGAGCCGAAGGCCATGTATTCGGCCAGGGCCCAGTCCACCGTGTGCCGCTGGATCATGGCTCCCCGGCTACTCAGGACGCGTGTCAGTCCTGAGTCACAAGCAGGCGAGAAGCAGGAGTGAGGAGCTGCCCTGTGTGAATGGCGAGGCGTGTCCACACACATGCACGTGTGTGTGAAAGGCACTCCAGACATCCTTAGGCGTGTCATATTCTGGAATCCGGGCGCTCATATGTACTCCTGTCACCACACCTCTGTCATTGGTAAAAAATGCACGTGAGTGTGTGCTCTGTGTCTGGTAAAGAATGCATGGCATCACACACCTGCGTGGATAGTGAAATTTTCCACAGGCACAGAAGAGGCCACCTGGCCAATATGGACCAGCTCCTCCTCTTTCAGGCCCGTGGACGGGCAGGTCATACTCTTTGGCTGGCCGTCCAGAGTGAAGAAGCCTGTACATGCATCCGTAAAGGAGGAGAGAGACACCGGGACAGATCAGTCCTCCAAGGTCATGCCACAACCTTCAGACTCAAGACCTCAAGACTACATAATTACTTCATTCAAATAATGGAAGCATAAATATTTGCAGGGCCAGAGGTACAAGTTTGGAATTTGTTTAAAAAACTTCTAATGTCTACACCTGTTATGAGCTCATCCCTAAATCATCCTCTGGAAGGCTGGCAGTGGTAACCGAAATCAGAACCGCTCACCCATACCGGGTCATTCATAACTCACCCGGCCAGGGGGAGTCCAGCCAGTGTTTGATGTTGAGGATCTTCTCATCCTTGGAGCGAGTGTATGCGTCCTCGCAGATTTTGTCATACTTTGCCACCTCCTCCTGGAGGAGATCCACACACACTGTCTTAGCTCCCTCCATCTCCCCTCTGCCTCTCCCCACCCTACCACACTCTGGAGTGGATGATGTTACCTCGTACTCCTGCCTGGTAACGATGCCTTCCGTAATCAGCTTCTCTGTATACTTCTGAAGGACCCCTTTCTGCTTTTGGATCTTCTTGTACATCAGAGGCTGTGTGAACATGGGCTCGTCCATCTCATTGTGGCCATTCCGTCGGTAGCACACCTGAGGACACACACACACACACACACACACACAGGTTTGTAATTATATCTTTGTGGGGACTCTCCCTTCATTTCTATGGGGGAAACGTTAATCCCAACATGACAACCTTAACCCTCACCCAGCTCTAACCTTAACCATAAGTAACCAAAGAAAATACAAGACATTTTTAGTTTTTTGATAGCATTCACAGATCTTTGACCTGAAAAATGGTCCCCACAGTGTCAAAAAAACAGGTTTTTGTCACACTGTGAGGTACATTCGGTCCCCACAATGTAATATAACCCTAACCCACAACACAGTAAACTTTAGCCTTACTCTGCATTTGCCTTAATGCAGTAGTGAAAGCAGCGATATTTCCTACCATACGCAGGGTTTCTGCAGGTAACTTTATTAAAGTCCAGTGATTCCAATGAATAACCGAAACCGTGGGTAAGAGCTGTAAACCTGTCAAATTCGTATTTTAAGGCCTAAAATTCAGATTATTGGACTTTTTAAGGACCAACGGAAATAGGCCTATTGCGTAGAGTTCTAACAGCATGTGACATGTGACACTGCCACTTCCCTCGTACTTTCATAACCTCACAACCACTTGGAGCCAGGAAAAGACACGTAAATGACAGATTTAGCAATGTCACATTTACAGTAACCTTAAATGTCAGCTATACGTCTCTTCTAGTGGGACTGAAAGGAACTAGTAAGACTCAGAATAATTAGTTGGTTCTAGGAGCATGATTAAATGACTAAAATTTCTCAAAAAATAAAAATAAATACCATCAAAAGTTTGGACACACGTACCCATAGAACAGTTCATTTGTACCATTCTCTACATTTTCGAATAATTATAAAGACATGAAAACTATAAAATAACATATATGGAATTATGCACTGACTAAAAAAATATTTATTTGGGGGGGAGAGGCAGTTCTGTGGTTTGGGACTCAGAAGGTTGCCAGTTCAAATCCCTGGGTCGGCAGAGCGATGTCACCCTTGGACCCTTGAGCAAGACCCTTAAACCCAATTACTTTATAGACTGCATGACCCCACTTTCTCCTCTATGCCACTCTCATGAGGCGGCCCCCTGGGGGGCTTTTCCAGCGGTCCTGAAGGAGGTCCCACATACGGTATATGCTGAGCACTCTGGGTCACTTTCCCTTCACTCTCTGGTCAAACTCCACCAAAAACCATTTATACTGAGTTCATGTCTGACGGCCAGGTCATGTGAGGCAGCACTACCACCATCCACTGTAGACGGCTTGGCGTAACCAAACCTTTGATTGGTTGTAGGTAACACATATATCATGCCCAAAAGAGGCGGAGGCCTACCAGGTCCACGACCACGTCCTTGTGGAAGGTCGCACGCCATTCAGCCGCTACATTGCACACATACATGACGGCCTCGGGATCGTCGGCATTGACGTGGAAGATGGGCGCGTTGACCACGCGGGCCACGTCAGTGGGATAGGGGGAGGACCGCGCCATGCGGGGGTCTGTTGTGAAACCAATCTGAAGGTGTGGATTTGGAATGTTAGAACAAAAGGTGACACAAGGGCATTTGTAGTAACTCGTAATTAATTTACTTCTGGGAATTAATTTGGAATGCAACTGACCTGGTTGTTGACGACGACGTGCACGGTGCCATGTGTGGTGTAGGAAGGCAAGTCGCTCAGGTGGAATGTTTCGTACACGATGCCCTGCCCAGCGAAGGCAGCATCGCCATGCAGCAGGACGGGCATCACCTGCGACGCAGATGCTTGTCAGCACAGCTGCACCACACTTCCTCATGCCTCTTTCATGCCAGACTCGCTATTCCACAGCTTTCCGACAATCGGGTCCAAGAACTGACAGATATATGTACTGATTCACAGCTGAACGTTTGAACAAACCCTTCGTTGTTTGTTCCACTTATACTCAATGGCCAGTCTATTAGTTATCCTGGTTTATTAGAGCAAACAGCCAATCGTGTGGCTGCGACTGAATAGCGCACAGTTACTGTGTGGCTATGCATTAGAACAAACATCTTCATTATTTTTTTGATGGTTCCAGCATACCTGACGCCCTCCTGGGGTCTTCACACACTACAATGTCATTAGTTTACAATATTAACATATTGCAGTAGTTTGGACATCCTGGTTTTGCCGAGTTCGATGTGTCCTTTGCGTTTCACTTTCGATAACCAATCACATTCTTCATCATATGACATCACCGCCTTTCTTTTTCATTTTCAAACTCTTGGCTTCCCGTCATCCAGTCATCATGCCAGGAACAGTGTGGCTCAGCAGGGGAATGCACCTGTGATCACAAGCTTGTTGTTTCATGACGTGTTATTAGTTGTTTGTTATTTTTATTTTACTACTATTATCATCCTGAAATGAAGACTCGCCCATACATTGTTCCATTCAGTCCTTGCAGGTAAACACGTCCCTATATTTTGTCTATATTTATCTTAACAAAAGGCAAACAGAATAAGACAGGTATTGTAGATATCTGTGCAACTTACTGCTTAACAGAAAACACTGGTTTTAATTAATGCGGTGATGTCATAAGATGAAGACCGTGATTGGTTAAAGAAGTGAAACACAAGCCCCTCCCTTGTTGACCAAGGAACACATCGAATTCTGCAAAATCAGAACGTTGGTGGTAGTTCAATGGCTGAAAAAAAAATCCTTTGAGGTCAAGGGATAATGGCTAGACTTGGTTAAAATTAACAGGAAGTCCACAAGTGTAAACACGAAAAGTACCAGCTAGGTGTAGCCAATAAAGTGGCCACTGACTACATATTGTCTGTTATGCTACCTTTCTGCTATTTTCTCCCAATATGGAATGAGCAAATAACATGCACAGTAATCTGCGAGGAGTTAAGGTGAGAGTGGAGCCCGTCAGGGATGTCGTGGAAGAACGTGGCACGGTCGTCACTGGGACTGTTACCCGCTTTCCGTCAGTGTCCCCACAGTAGAACTGCTCAGCTTTGGTCTTGCCCTGCACCACAGAGTCTACGGCTTCCAGGTGCGAGGGGTTGGCCATCAAGGACAACGTGACGTAGCGGTCCGTTGCCCGGTTGATGGTGCGATGGTACATTCCCAGGTGGTATTTCACATCTCCTGAACCCTGGCAAGACGCAGGAAAAGAGAAAACCTCATTTCAATAAGGAATATGGGCTACCTACCACAAGGAATCTGCTCCAAGTGGGACAAATGTGTAAAGAGAAGGTGGAGCCACATCCCCAGGTTAGATGTGTTGGAAGGGTCCCACTATCCCACCTCATCTGCAGCTTCCAGTTTGGAGTCAAACTGACAGAAGATCTGCTCCAGTTCCTTGCGGATGACATTGGCCAAGACATTGAGACGACCTCTAAGCACAGATGGGGAATATTTACATACTTTGAATGTAGAAATGTAACAGCATGAACTGTATGAGAATCTGAAATTCTCCATACTGAGCTTAATTAAGATTCAATTAATGAATAGATATAATTTAACTTAATCTTTTGGTTTTGGCCTGAGACCAAAACGATGACAGCCAAAATGGCCACCACAGTACGTGTACCTGTGTGACATGCCTATGATAACACTCTCCACACCGTTCTGGCTCGACTTGTCGATGATGGTCTTGAGGGCGGGGATGAGCGACTCGCAGCCCTCCAGCCCAAATCGCTTCTCTGAGGACCACTTCCTCTGTAGGAACTCTTCAAACCTGCCACGCGATGACAGAGAGCCAAGCAAACTCTCAGGTTTGGAGTCCGAGCATGAGGAACGGCCAAGCATTGGCGGAGGCAGCAAGGAGACCACCATCGCTGACAACTAGTTAGTACTGGATGCCTCATTTTGTGAAGCTGTGTTCTATAGGCTTAACAACCAACTCCCCCAGCCCAGAGCATTCCACCACTAGGGGGCTTTTAGTTAGAACCTGCACATAACTATTCAGTTCCGATTTTTATCCAACATCTTTGCCAACACAGTTCCCTCGATGTCCTTGAATTATTTTTAAAAATATTAAAAGTTGATATGACCAGATTGAGATGTTTGGGTTCTAGAACACCATGCAGCCAGACCCTAGCATCAATACCACGAAAGAAGCTACACTTCTGAGCTGCTTAAAAGCGCGATGAAGATACAGTTTAAAGAAGCATAAGGAGGTGTTGGCTAACTGACTGTGCCGTCAGGGGCCTGGAGGTGGTGGGTGGGTGGATAGGAGGAGAGCAGCGCTGACCTAGTGGACCGGATCATCCGGGCCAGTAGGGTTCTCTTCTCCTCCAGCGTGAACTGCATCACACCAGGCTTCTCAAACTTCTGCCGGATCCACTGGCACTGCTCCAGGTCATTGATGAACATGAACTCCACACCAATATGCTGGCAGTATGCCATCTAGACGGGAGGGGAATTACATATGAGCTACATACTGCTGTTCTGGTGCCTGACGGCAGTGAGCGAGTATGCAAGCTCCGCCCACTATTCTACCGACTCCTCCCTCACCCTAGTTTTCTGTCCCTATGCCAGTTGTGTGACTTTTACAAGAAGGGATTAATGTCATGACCCCTTCGTGCACATAGTTAACTGGAACTGGCTTTAAATGACATTTAGTGTTGTGTGACTAAGGTTGCCTGTTCCAGACCCAATACATTTATTGTTTGTGTGTGGGGGGAGGTGGGGGGCTGGCGGACCTCGAGGCGACGAATGATTTCCCTCAGGGGCAGGACACTCTCGTTGCCCCCAATGAAGGTGGTGGTGGGGAGTCGGAACATCTTGTCCAGATCGGCCTCCTCCAGCCTGTAGAATCCTGGATAGGTGAGGGAGGGTGTAAAGCAAAAATAGGGTGGGGAAGAGAAACGCTGGAGGTTATGGGGGGCAAAGGGGGCAGAGCAACATAGACCAGAGACAGAGTGGTGCAGCAGAGCACCAAGGAAGACAAAGAAAAAACACAATAAACAAGCACTAGGGAATGTGGAGCAGGTTGGTTACAGGACATCAAAACTACGTTCCTGATGAGATACAGATATAGATAAATGCGTCAATGGTGCATTCATGTTATGTTAGAAATGAATACCAAGGCACCGGCAGAGAATGAGCCGTAAGGCAAACGCAGCAGTGCAAAGGGGGGCGAGAGATGAGTCAGTAAGAAGTGACAGGCTTGGGGGTGATACAAAGCTTTTTTTTTGCATTTTCAATAAAGGGTGTTCAGTGTGGTTTCAGTGGTGCTACTGTCATCATCAGCTGAATCAAGGGCGGTTCATCTGGATGCAATGAAAATGAGCAAATAGTGGGATTTGACAGGGAAAAGGCAACTAAATTCTGCTCCAAGCTGGTAACTCCTTGGTATCTTATTACACACATAAGGAGCTCATTGCAGCTCTACAACGTCTATAGTTACATATTAAAACCCTTATTTGGACCACTGCTTCTCGCTACCTTCCCTTCACCCTGGAAGTTTTTCCAAATTACATTTGCTGAAGTGTTGTCCCAACACCTTAAGGAACAAGTCAGCAAAGGCTGATTTTCACTCAAAACACCCCTTCACCGGGGGCATGTGGAAGGCTAGTGAAGTGTACGCATCATGTAAGAGAAATTCACCTTTGGTGACACCCCAGGCATAAAGGCATAAAACTTATACTTCAGTGATGACTCCATGCATACAGGCGAAGCATGGTAAGTCATCGAGGATGCAAGTGTGTCCCAATTCCACTTTTTGTCTATGCTATCTCACTCACTCACTCACTCACTCACTCACTCCTTCCCTTGTCAGCTTCATGAACTGTTAGACAGCAAGTCATTGAGGGAGGGAGCGAGGGACCCATTGAAAAAAAAAATTGGGATGTAGCCTATGAGTCCTATAATAAACCAGCATTCTTCAGATTTAGTTGGTAACAGCCGCAGCGGGCAGTCCTGCTGGTCCTGATCGGAAAGTGAAGTTATTCATTACAGGAACCTAAACCACGAGCAGTGGCCTCTTTATTTACAGGACAAATTGCATGTGAAAAATACCCTGCATGGTAGTCATCTGCTGCACGTCAGTGCTGGGGGAAAGGATGTTTATGACGAAAACCACCTTATGAAGAGCAAAAAACAAAACACTGCACAATAACCGGGCTAACAGCCAACGTGCAACGACTCCAATGTGGTTAAAGCAGTGGGAAAGACTCAGAAATTAAGATACCTACTCTAACACCAAAGTCCTGAGTGGCAGTGCAGAGACGGATTAGAGTTAAAAACCCAAAGCCTTTTGTTAATATGGGAAGGGTTTCAGGGGCGACTCGCGCCCCCCACTCTGTGAAAGCTTAAGATCACTGCCTCCCCATGTCTCCCTGTGAGAGGTCAGAGAATGAAATGCGCAGGGACAGCCCAAAGACCAGGGCCCATGTTGGCAACACGATCTGCAAAGGATACCAAGGGAGGAGAGAAAAAACAACCATCTGACCTGAAGCTGCAGAGCTAGACCCACACACTTTATGTGATAGAAAATATTGCATTTTTACATGTTTAAGTAATTAATATGCTACATTATCATTACAGGATGAGCAATGACTTCTGAGAAACAGTCACGATGTTCTAGAACCCAAACATTAAGTACAGCTGACAACCCTGTATAAGAAGGTGAAGTTCTGAGATGCTCCATTCCTCCATTCTCACAATCACAAGATAAACCAGAGATTTCAGAACTCGTCTCTCCAGAAAACATCTAATCAGATTGTACATCCACCATCCATTTTCCAAACTGCTTATCCTACTGGGTCGCGGGGGGTCCGGAGCCTATCCCGGAAGCAATGGGCAGGAGGCAGGGAACAACCCAGGATGGGGGGCCAGCCCATCGCAGGGCACAGATTGTACACTATGCAAGAATATATAGTTCAACAACAAAGCGATAGAACACAGACTTTCTGGAGAACCTGGGAACGGAAGAGATTAAGCAGTGTGACGTCTACTGGGCCGCTCTGCATTCCCCTGAAGATAAACAGACAGCCGGGCTCATGATCATCTGTGTCGTATTAACAAAACAGAGAGGAGGGGCATCCCCACCCCTCAGGAGCTTCTCCATTTCTTCAGATCTGGCCACCACTGGGACCAGTTTGTTAAAAATTAGACTGCACGGTCCAAAGCCCATTGGAACGCATTCATGTGTTGTGTCCAAGGGTTGCTGTACAGCGTAATGTTCTGGTACTCACCATTTTATGGCAGATATTTCAACGTGAAGAACAGTTTTCTTTTCATGTATTTTGCATACTAAGCAAAATGTGATGTTGTGCAACTCACCATTACTTTCCCCCCATCCTGGGTTGTTCCCTACCTTGCTCCCATAGCCTCTGGGACAGGCTCTGGACCCCCCCCAACCCTGATTTGGATGAGCAGGTACAAAAAAACGGATAGTCTGTTTTTATTTATATGTATTTTTACTGAGTTTTTTAATTATTATGTTTACTGTTCATAATTTAGTTTTGATTTCAGTTTTAGTTTGGTTTAGGGGCACTATGGTTCAGCAGGATCTTGGATGGGACAGACACAGCACTGCAGTTATGAAGAAGGCCTTGCAATGCTTGTATTTCCTGTGACAACTCAAGGATCTCATCCAGGATGAAGAAGAAGGTGGGGAAGATCATGGCTGACCGCTCACATCTTTGTGCTGCTGGGCTTACAGATACATATTTTGCGGTTGATCCTACACAGATAGGTGCATATTAACTCTTATAGTTGCTGAGAATAAAACGTACTGGTGCAGATTAGCGGAATGATGGTTTTTTTATTCTACGGACACCGAATGATCGATCTGAGGGCCAGATTTCATAATGCAATTTAAACATGTCCTGGACTGGCACTTTGAGACCTTGTCTAAGTGGTGAATGAACCATTATGGAAAAATGGCTGATTGCCCAATGCCATGTTCTACATTGTTTTTGTAGTTTAGTGTCTTTAGCTCTGGTGCTGTTGGCTTTCAATATTAATAAAGTTTACATATTGGACAAGATTGATTTTTAAGGAATATCACTGATATTTTAACTAATATCCATGCAGGGAAATATGGGAAGGTTAGGGCACGCATGCAAAGGAAGCAGATGATGGAGGTTTTTGGAATGGGTGATACAATGAGCAGAGAGTCTGCCCTGTAGCCATGGAAACCTGCCCACCGCTCCCCAACGAGTTTCATGCAGTAACTGCCCTCACCAAGTTTATCCGGAGATGTGATTATGTCAGTGAGCCTGACTCCATATCAGCGTCCGTAATTCCCACAGGGTCCAACTGAATAAAGATCCACCAACCGGCAAGAAGAACAAATAAAATATAAAAGGAAGAGACTCAGAATCTGGGGCAGAGAGTGAAGACAGAGGTAGGCGACGGAAAAGAGGGCAGGTAGCAGCATTGAACAGACACAGAGTTCAGAAATATAACAGCTGTAATGACCCTCACCGACTCGATGGAACCCAACGGTTCCTGGAGCATCACTGGAACTGATGCCCAGAGGGTCCAGTTTGGCTATGTGATGTCCTCTCACCTGTAAACGAAGCAACAATGGTCATTGTGTGACAGCACACCGGCAGAGGAACACACCAAATGGCACAGCTGTGACCCAGCGTCTATCTAACGAGGGTGTTTATCAATGACAAAATGGGTTCCAGTCTTCAGTGGGTATTGTTTTATTTGTCTGTTATACTAACTTAACAATGACGAATATACAGATAAAGTCTATATATGTATGGAAATAAAACTGTTTACTTTATACATTCATGTTGGGCATTGAGACACCAGACTAACCTGGTAGCCACGGATGAGGGACTGTACAGCCAAATGGTCCTCCATCAGCTTCTCCATGTTGGGCTGTGCCCCTACCAGTGCCTGGCTGTGTGCCACCCGCATGGGAGAAGAGGTGTGGTAAGCTGTACCTGGGGGAGATCCAGCGTTTGCCTTTCGGAAGAAGACGTCCCATGACTGGAAAATGGAGAGATTGTCAATCCGTCAGTCTGTCATGTCAGTCTGATGCATGGTGCACATGAGAGATCACCATCTACTTAGATCAGATCAGAGGTACAACATATAGCCTGAGTTCCAAACTGGAGCAGAAATGAGACAGACTGCCTATCAACCTGCCTTTCTGCAACGAGGCAGCCTGAAATGAAACTCGAGCAGACCAAGGGACCCCCAATCACATAAGTAACAAAACAATCAACAATCTGGCAGTTTGCCATTCATTTCCAAGGATCTCCAGGCTGTCATGGTGCACCGGTTGAAACCTCTGTTCGAGGCTATTCACTAAATCGGCATCATTGCTGTGTCAGCAATCTTCAAATTATCATCTGCATATTTAAAGGCATATCTCAAACACAGGCAGCACAGACAATTCCACATCCAAAGCAAGATCCACATGTCATCTCTGCCCTACCACAGCAAAGTCCAAATTTTTTTTTATCAGATAAATATTGGCTGAAGTATAATAAACTGTTCACAGGACACCTAACTTGTTCTATCTTTTCCGTTTGTAAAGAGACAGGGTGCAGTGGGTTGGGCTGGGCACCGTTAATGATTGGCTGACTCTGCATTTTTGATAAAGCTGTATCTGCGGTCATCTCCGTGCGCTGATATGGCTGGTACAACTGCGATAGGGGGTGTGTGAGGTGACGTGAGTGTGTGGAGAGGGGATTTCCCAATGAAATGTGACATCACTATTTGTAATGGCAGGGACGGGGTGTCCCAGCACATCCGGTTACTTCTAGCTTTGTCAACATTAGGGACAATTCCAGTAGGGGTGGGGGTGATAGTGTTGGTTCGGGTGCGTGCGTGAGGGAGAGTCAGGGGCACACGTGCATCTCAGGAACCTGCAATTTTGCATTATGTTTGCCTGCACCTAGCTAAGCCTCAGGTGCACATGACTGCCGATCTCAGAGGTGCTGAGATTAGAACGTTCACAGTGTCTCATAGGAACCTCGTCACCTCAAAGCACATAGAGAACTTCCAACGAGATAACAGCCTGTTACTCGATACGTGTCACTGCCCCGTATGTCTTTGTAGACGCTCCCTTTTCCGTTCTCGTTTTTGTGGTCAATGCTGGACAGAGCATACATCATCCCAGAAGTGGGCCCGAGATGAGCTTAACTCACCCATGAATATGACAGGATTAACTACCTGGAAAGCTGAGAAATTTTTTATTTGTCTTATAAGCAGAGGTGGAGATTTCAGGGTGGAGAGTACAAATCCAGACCAGGATTTTGTTTCAACCAACCAGTTGAGTCCTCTGTGACTTATGACTCTTTATGCTCAACTGGTTGGTTGAAACAAAATCCTGGTTTGGACGTTTACTTTCTGGACCTGAAATCTCCACCTCTGCTTATGAACCAGTGAGTACGAGTCTGAATCACAGCTTTGTGGTTTTCATAGTCAGAAACCTTACATTACGTAATCAAAACGAAAGCTCCGGCAAAGCCAGAGAGTGACAAGCATACCGTGACCTGGCCTGTTTGTTTCCCCGACTCTCTTACTCACTAGATCAAGGTCAGGTCAAAGGAAATTATTCACTGGCTGCAAGATCAACACAGACTGTCCTGTGACCACAGCATGCAACGCAGGTATGACAGCGTCAGCATGTGACGCGGGAGAACATCGGGAACGATCAGCCTGTAGAATGATGGGAAGCAGACCCAGGCACGTGCTCTAATTTGAACACACAGCTTGAAGTTCAAGTGCAGCTCTAAGGTTCAAGCGTGGAAGAGGTGGAAGCCTTAAGGTCAAGGACGAGCGTAGCCCCTTGTAGCAAATAATCAGCTGGTATAACCTTCATGTAGCTGGCCTGAGCGAGTACGGAGAGAGTACGGCCTCCCTCCACGCTGAGACGCCCTCCAGTCCTCGGGTCACTCTTCCCCAATGGGATAAATGCTTGGACTTCAGCCAAATCACCTCCAGTGATTAATGGGGGCTGAAGTGGCTTGAGGGGACTCACATAACACTGCAAAAGCCACTTTGTACCTAAACTACGGAGAGTTTCACTTATATGCTTACAGTAAGATAACCCACTGCAATCATAGTGAAGTCGCACTATCCAGTGTACAGCTAACATAATGAATGAATGTTGACAGACGAGATTGAATTAATATCGTTACACAACAGCATAGCAGCAGGTGAACCTCTATGCTTCAACGACCAACTTCCTGGCTGAAGTCCATGATCATACCTACTGACATCCAGTGACCCAAAGTACTTAATGACCTTCTTCTTCTTCTTATGCTATAGAGAGGGCAGTTTTTTTTGGCTGCCTGACCTTCTCCAGATGAGTATCCAGCTTCATAGACAGGTGAAACCATCATTCTGCGTAACACAGAGAATTAGGGCGTTATGGGATTTCGGCTGAGCGGTTCCCATGCTTGGGGGCGGGATGGGGGTGTGCTGTGGATAGACCGGGCTGTCATGGATGTTTGGGTCTCATCCGAGCCAGTTCCTCTGCAGCCCTTTTCAGGCACAGGCAGCTCGATTTATGACTAGTACAATATTAGTCATGCGTTGCTTAACGACAGGGGGACCTTCTGAGAAATGCATCGTTAGGCAATTTCGTCATTGTGAGAACATCGTAGAGTATACTTACGCAAACCTAGATAGTATAACCTATTACATACCTAGGCTACATGGTATACAGCCTAAATAACGATAAAAAGTAAAGTATAACCAATATATAAACCAATAACGTGTTTATTGTCATTATGAAGTATTATGTACTATACATAATTGTATGAACTATACTTTTACACGACTGACAGTGCCGTAGGTTTGTTTACACCAGCAACACCACAAACACGTGAGTAATGTGTCACGCTACAATGTTACTAGGCGATAGGAAATTTGTAGCTGGATTATAATCTTTTGGGACCACCGTTGCATATGCAGTTCGTCGCTGACAGTAACACGGCTAAGTGACGCATGACTGTATCTGCGTTTGGGGGAGGGTGACCTTGCTTTGAGAACAACCTCAGGTGTTTGGTTTCCTCTCTGACATGCACTACAACATTTTTTCCCGCTCAACTTAAGCAAAAAACGGGTTGTTGGTGGCCATAATTATTTGCAAGTTTTGTAAAATGCTTTGAGAGAGCTTTGTTGGGAAGGGCACTAAATAAAACAGAACGTAGTCGAAATTCAAACCATCTGCTTTTGAAGCATTTGGAACCAGCACTGCTGTTTACGGGAGACTGAACAGAGATGTAAGTGCTGTTTACAGGTTGTTGAACATTGTGCTGCAAAAACTACGGCCCTCAAACTTGTAACGGACTGGAAAGAGTTCAGGGCAGATTATGGCTGACTGATTCCTTCCCTTTCTCACTTGCAGCCATTAGCCCAGGACTTGGAATGTCTTTACTCTCAGTAGACAAAACCTCAGATCAGGATCAGGGCAGAGACAGCTTGGCCCTGGGGCAAAACACACTAACATGCAGTTAAGTTATCAACCCGAAACACAGTCTTGGGTGGAGCTGTTCTATCACACCTCCTCAGTCGTACATACTGATCCCAGAACACCAGTCCAGTGAAAAACTAACAGGGAATGTCAAAACACCACGACAAAGACAGAGGCTTCTCCTTGAAATGCCCATTCCTCCAGCAGGAGTGCTTGTGCAGTTTATATTTATTAATAAGAATAATTAATAAGAATAATACCGCTGGACTTTGGGGGGTTGAATTCAGAAAAGAAAACAATAAATAAAAAATGAATTTTACAATTAACTGCTTAGTAGAACAAATTATGTCAAATACAGTGCGATGAGGGATCGCTTTAGTCTACGGACACTCATCTGCAGTGTGCAGAAACTGCACATACCGCAGTGTGCAGAAACTGCACATACAACAGTGTGTGCAGTGAAATAGCAGAGCACGACATATGCCGGACCTCCTGCTTGAGGCACATCCATACCCAGTTCATAGCCCAATCCATACCCATCGCTGGCGGCTTGCTGCACCTCCGTAACACATACTGTGTGTGGCATGTGACTGCATCGGCATTCGGGGGGGGAGGGGAGGGCAAACCTGTTTTGATAACGACCTTTGTTTTCCTCCCTGACACGGTCTTTAGGATTTTTTCCAGCAAAAACAGCAAAAAGTTGTAGGTGCCATAATAATGATTTCTAAGTTTCGCATGCTTGCCGCATGTCTATACTACATACTGCGTGCAGCGCATGACTGCATTGGCTTTGCGGAAGTGATTTCAGGGAGAACTATTAGGAAATGAGTGAAGGACTTGGTGCCACCGAGCTGTATATTTTCACACTGTAAATATTTTGGTTGTTTTTTTTCTTTTTCCATTTCGAAGGTCCCCTTCAGTGGCCGCTGACCCCATTCTTCCACTGGGATACGTGCTCTTCCCATAATCATGAATCATTAACATCTGAAACAGAGCCTCTTACGGCAACCAGAAGCACAAAATTTCCAGGAACCAGGAACATCGGTCACATTCTCACCGCAGGAACTCGCATTGAAGTTCTTGGGATGATGGTGCATCGTTTTTTATGCTGGAGAAACTGAAAGATTGATCCGCTGATCAAATGTAATAATAAATTATAAACATATCATGGGCTATAAAAAATTAAATATTAAAAAATGCTGTGTCCCATCATCCATCCATCCGGGGTGGGGTCACAGGGACAGCAGTCTAAGCAGGGATGCCCAGACCTCCCTTTCTGGTATCACCTCCAATGTGTCCTGGAACACAGGCCAATCTCATTCACCCCCAGAGCCTTACCCATCAGCTGCCTCAGGAGTCCCACAAGCTAACCAAGCTCAGAAGGCCTCTTTCTTCAGCCTGATAGCTCCCTTTACCGCTGGTAACCACCACTGGGTTTAGGGATTGTCGCCACGTCAGACACCAACAACCTTACTGCCACAGCTCCGCACAGTCGCTTCTGCAATGGAGTTCCGGAAAATCGCTCATTTTGGCTCAAAGTCCCCTGACTCCCTCAGGATGCAGGAAAAGTTCTTCCAAACAGGAGCCTCTGAAAGACCTCCGAGACAGGGGCCTCCAAATTTGCATCTCCTATGCTTATTTAGCATAAAGATCGCGGTTCCTGTTGTGCGATGGGAAAGTAACACAAAAAAGTGACCAGGAACCAAAAAGTTCCTAGGCCCAGAAACTCAGAGAGAGGAACCAGATTCCTGACCTTCGGTGGGAAAGCAACTCAGATAAGCCCTTCTCGAGGATTAGGACCCAGGACGAACCAACTCAGATGCAACTATTATGAAGAATAATAACAATTCACAGATCACTCACAGTCTACAGTGTGACCTTTTTGGATTAGCTAGCGCCAGTTATCTGTAACCATAATAAATAGCAATAATATTTCTGCATTAAACATCTGTTTGTGAGTTTAGGTTCCACTCATATCAATAAATGTAGCCTATTCATTCATTTCATTGTGCATACCAAACCGAAAATGCGCCTTATGGTACATAGCGAACACGTGCACTGTTACAACCTTAATATTGAACCCATTGAAATGGCGTATTAAGATGAAATGCGGCTGCATACAATCAATAAAAATATTTAGTAACTTTTATTATTAATTAGTTAGCTTATCATTATCTTGACAAGTTTCCCTTTTCAGCAACATTCCCTGGAGGGTGGGCCGCACCGGTTACACCCACCCCATAGGCAGCTTTGACCTCAGGAGACGCCCTAAAGTAGTGAACCTTTCCCAAAAGTCCCTTCCAAGGTGTGTGTGAGAACAGGGGCCTAAACCACGAGTCACAAACAACCCCCACATTAAATTTAGACATGCGGGTAAGAGAGGAATGAATGAACAGCAGTTATATATTTATATATTTTGTAAAATGACACAGATCTGCAGCCAAACTGAATTTCTTGGCCCTACTGAAAACCCTAATTCAGAACAAGGCCTGGAAACCAAGAGAGATTTTCCAATGTTTGATCTTAATCTGAATGGGGTCCCCTGCACTATAAGATAGAGGAAGCAGTTTGCAGTGTACTTCCTGGAAGCCTGGGGTTCTGAATAGGATGAGGCACGATTTATTACACCAGACATCCAAATACGGATGAACGTCAAAATGCTTCATGTCATTTCATGACAAGCTAATTTGTACTCTTACGGGAAAACTTTTTTTTTTTAACTTAGTGGCACAGTGGACCATCAGCCTATATTGATCAATCAGCCTGTATTGATCAATCAGCCTGTATTGATAAAGATTCCTTTCAGTTCACATATTACAGAATTCAACAAATCAAGTCTTTCGATCTCATCGTAGTTAATGAGGACGAAAGCTTTGCTGAGACAGGACAAGGTCTGCTATAAAAGGAAAGGTTCCTAATTAATCAATGACAACATGAAGATGGAAAGGGTGTTTGAGGAACACATTGTGGTTGGAGCACATTTTGGGCGACACTCCCAGCGCTGCTTTGGGATCAGAGTAAACCGAAAAGAACTGGTATATGTGCAAACAAATGCATCGGAACCTGACGCAAATACTGCAGCAAACAATGCAATGTGTGGAAGTGTTCGAGTCTGGTAGAACTTTCAGTCAAATGTGGATTTTCCTAATCTTCCTTTAATCCCCCCCCCCCGCTCCCAGAGTCACCACCCCCTTCTCCTCCTCTACCTCCTTACCTTGTGCACACTCTTGGGGTCCTTCAGCCAGGCATAGTACATCTCCTCCATGTAGTTGGAGCTCCTCCGGTTGAGGAAGCGCTCAGCAGCTATGGGTGCCATATACTGCCGCTCCCCTCGCCTGGGATTTGCCGCCAGGCCCCACAGTAACGGGCAACGGGCAGCCTGGGGGCCCATCAGGGGGCGCAGGCGCGTGGCACAAGTCCTTATGTGGTGCATGGCAGTCTGTCAGCAAGCCAGTGCCGCACTTCCTGCCAATCCTGCCGCTTTCAAAGAGGTCCCTTCAAGAAATTTCAAAACCAGTCTCTCTCCAGTGTTCCGCTATCGATTCTTCCCACTTCTGCCGCTTTTTTTCCTTGATATCCACCAGCCTGTGACAGAGAAGATAACAGTTACCCACAGTGACAATGAGAAAAGAGTCATTCAGGAAGCACAGGATTGTAATAGCAGGGGTCCTGGGTCTTCAGACAAAGAACCTGCTTAAGAGTCTTTCAAAAAGTTGGTGCAATGACACCCCAGGCACAATCTGCCCTTACACATACTTTTCTTCTGGTTACTTGGTGAAGCATCCATTCCCAATCGATATTACAGAGCATGTGTTCCACAACTCAACTTATTATCCAGCTAGACCAACCAGCACCATTCTGCTTACTACATTTACATTTACATTTACAGGATTTGGCAGACGCCCTTAGCCAGAGCGACTTACATAAGTGCTTTGGCCACCAATGCCAAGACTCCTAAGGATGAATAGGAGAGTTTTGTGGTTGACCGTGTCAAATGCTACTGATAGGTCAAGAAGGATGAGGACAGATGACAGTTTGGCCGATCTGGCAGCATGTAGCTTCTCAGTAACTGCTAAGAGGGCAGTCAGATTACTGAGAGTGCGGCGCCTGGATGTTGGATGAGATATTCTAGGTCTCAAAGATAAGTGTACTGGTATACGTCTAAGGCACATGTCTGTAGTGATGGTGTGAGAGATTGCGAAGTAGAGGATAGGATAGAGTAGGAGAGAAAGGTTTAGAAGCAATAGTAACAACTAGACCGTTTACCTTTGTCCCTTCAATTTAAACTCAGTAAGCCCTGCCCCCTAATTAACACCTTCAGGGAGACCGAAACTACACACAACAACAGTTTCAACAGACAGTAAACAGAAAGCAAACAGAGTCCTACCTTACTAGCAGAGAAGTAATCCACAAACAGAGCTTGAAGCACACTGAGTATTGAGCTGGAGTCACCTTCAATTTAAACTCAGTAAGCCCTGCCCCCTAATTAACACCTTCAGGGAGACCGAAACTACACACAACAACAGTTTCAACAGACAGTAAACAGAAAGCAAACAGAGTCCTACCTTACTAGCAGAGAAGTAATCCACAAACAGAGCTTGAAGCACACTGAGTATTGAGCTGGAGTCACCTTCAATTTAAACTCAGTAAGCCCTGCCCCCTAATTAACACCTTCAGGGAGACCGAAACTACACACAACAACAGTTTCAACAGACAGTAAACAGAAAGCAAACAGAGTCCTACCTTACTAGCAGAGAAGTAATCCACAAACAGAGCTTGAAGCACACTGAGTATTGAGCTGGAGTCACCTTCAATTTAAACTCAGTAAGCCCTGCCCCCTAATTAACACCTTCAGGGAGACCGAAACTACACACAACAACAGTTTCAACAGACAGTAAACAGAAAGCAAACAGAGTCCTACCTTACTAGCAGAGAAGTAATCCACAAACAGAGCTTGAAGCACACTACACCTCTTACTACAACTCTGCACTTACACCTACGAAAGGTTGTAGTAAAAAGGAAATGTCACATCCATTCTTTAACATGGGATAAACATAAGAATGTCCACAAATAAGACAGGCTAAGTAGTTCCTACTAAGGAACCATTCTCCCTAAAGCGACGGATCTCAAACTCAGCTCTGGGGGACAAATTAACATAAATAGACATGTCTAGTTTGGCGCGAATGACTTACAATACTCGGCTCAAAAATAGTTGCACTTTTTTGCAACATATCTTAATTGATTTAGATGCTCTTGCAATATTCAACCACACCAAATTAACTGAGAACTTGTCATACGTGGAAAGCTATATTACACAACGAGCAAACAAACAAATTGATACTTAAAGTATTACATTTATGTTTCATTTCTGATTCCCGTACAGTGGACGTCTTGCAACAGGAACAGGAACACAAATATATAGGGGTAAACATTTCTTGCATTTCACCCTAATCCATCAAGCCGATGGCAATTGTCAGTATTAAGTAAAACATGTCGACATGGCGACAATTTAGCCTTTAGCCTAAAATATACGTGTCCGGGTTTAATTTCGGCATGTCACTCCGATCACTCATTTGTAGTTGTTCGAAGTTTGTCTGGGTGGTAAACCTCAGTGAAAGCTAACTATAAAACGGAATATTAAATATAAAAAACAAAAGGGCGAACACTGACTATAAGCTAAACACTGTACTGAATTCCGGGGTTTCACATGCAGTTTCCATTTCTACACAAACTAGTTTCCCCATCGAATTGCATGAATTTTCGCACTAGGTGACAGTCTGGACAGAAAACTATGAAACATGCTAGCTGATTAATAAGCAGAAAAAAATATTATGTTCATTCATTAAATAAATGAATACATAAAGAGAGCGTGAATATTCTAAATTCACCGGTTAAATCACCTTCTCCGGCACCGTCCCGTCACCATTGAAACTGAACACCGCTGCCCTTCAGCTGTCGGGTAAGTGCCATTAGAAATACACCAGTATATGTGTGTATTCGTATCGTATTAAACGCAAAGGAGCAGAGCTTTGGAGACGTTTGCCGTGTTTTCTTTCACCGGCAAGCCCATACACTAATCGGGGTCGGTGAGGCTTGTAAAAAATTATAGGAAATAGGGCAGTACTGCAACCTAAAGTAGGCAACTGTCACTGGGAATCCCGGGTCCGCTCAACACCCAGGACAACGCCCCCCATCTGATACCCACTGCACAAAACATAATATTACCGGGACGGCAACTAACCACCGGAAGGCATAAGCCGGTTACCACTTCGTTAAAAGGATGTACATCTGGAGCTCTACAATCTATAATTCCCGGGTAATCACTTACGCGTCATATGACGGCAAAGAACAGAAATACTTACCTTTTTGCTCCGAAAGTGATGAAATATAAAAGATTTAAATTTTTTATACTTTCCCTCTGTTTAGTAAATTCGGATGTACAGCAGCTTCCTGGCAGTAAGCGCGTTGTCCTCGGCAACTGGACTGGTTACGGACTGTGTGGCGCTGCGTCATAGCCCTCTGACGTCACAAAGCAGGAGTGCAGCAACTCCATTCAGGGAGATTTAACGGCATAACGCGTAATGGAGCTGTAGGGGAAATCCTAAAACTACACACAGTATAACAGCAATCATATATGTTCCAGTGTAATTACTATGGGGTTAGAACGTTCCTTGTAATTCCCCTACTGCTTGTCCTATCCGCCATGCACCTGGCCCTTCCTCTTAGATCGGGCCATAATTTCATTGTGTTTATGTGAAAATAAAAGTTGAAACGTGAATTGCAGTGTTTTATTACGTTATTAGTTTAAGTAACACAAAAGTTAAACTTATCTGTTGTAATATTCACATTTAAAAAGCAGTTCTTGTTTCTAACATGTCAACCATGAAGGCAGTGTAAAACCGCAGCAGAACTGGCTACAGAAAGACGACACCATGCAAAAGAGCCTCTTTGTCAACATTGGGGAACTGAATAAATACGCTGGAGAACTTTACACACAATTGTGGTGTTACGTAAAATAAGATTATAATTCATAGTACAGTGTGTATGCATATATATGCGTGTGTGTGTGTGTGCATATATATATATATATATATATATATATATATATATACATACATACATACATATATATACATACACACACACACACACTGACACTATGAAATGAAGCATGGCATAAAATTGTGTCTCTTATCTAAATGCCTGTTCCTTGCAGCTGCATTCCAATATCTTTCACTTAACCTCGCTAATGTGTGACGCAACTCTGCCGATACAGTTTTATTTGACATGTGCTTTTGCAAAATAAGATCCAACCTTCATCTTCTGCATTTGTCACGGGTTTTATTGAAAGGAACTGGGAAGACAGCGGCACGTGAGGTAGACGAAAGATATATGCACACGACAGGCTGCCATTGCCTGTGTTAACAGGAGAGCTTGAGTTTTTTTCCTACTTCGTTATTTCAAATACCATCGCCTCTGTAGTGCTTCGGCGACGGACCATTTAATTGTGTTACGTGAAGTGTTTTCATAGGAGATATTCCTTAAAAAATGTCACGGTTCATATTCTGGCAATATAAAAAACCGCATGTAAACCGCGAGACAAAAACAGAAACTCACTATATGTTAAGGGCAAACTAACAAATAAAATACAATGTTTTATCTTCCGTTCTTATTAACCAGCAACAACAACAAAAATTATTTATCATTCCAAATAAGAAAACTAACTCCTAATGTGAATTGAGCATGTAGGGAATAGGCCTATGGGGATAAATTAATACAATCTGACACCATTGGCATTTTTTTGGCGACCCATCGGGACAACCACTATCTGAAATACTTAAGTTGCCGTTTAGTACACAACACTTAAAAATAAATAGCATTGAAAACATTTGCTACTGGGAAGTTATGTGAAGTAAACCGCAGCTTTTGTGCAAGAATAAAAGAACATCTGATGAAACCCAGTGAAAAGGGATTACGTGACCCAAAGCTGAGAATACCGCGTGACATTACATGGGGGTCTACTATGTACTTCCGTATCAGAGGTTAATTAAAATGTTTTAGGGCGTACATGTCGTGACAGTGGTTTCCAATGCGGTTTTAGTTCACTGTTATGCTCAGGTACTTAGTGATTGAAACAGCGACAAAGAACAGTTAAGAGACATAACACAACCGCTGAGTTTTTATCCCGTTGAGGAATTCACTCCAGTGTGGTCAGCATACCTACCGCCCGTATGTTTGCAGTCTGCAGCCATATGTCTGTATATTTCGTCTGCCTTGCTCAAGCTCAAAACATGTACACACATACTTACCATAACGTTTAAAAATACGAAGCTACAGTACTGGACAAAATGTCTTAGGTAACCAAAGAAAATAGTACTTTAAACTATTTTTCTGGGCAGTAAGGGTAAAAATTGACTTTAGAATAAATGAAAAAGAAGAAAGAATGTAATGTTCTGCAAACAAATCAATATTTTGTTTACATTGTAGTACATTCCTCCTAACTTTTTGTCCAACTTGCCATAACTCTTGTTTTGACTTGGCCTGTAATTTTTCCTCTCCCACGCTGCATGGGTAATGTGGAGGTCAGGCTCTCAGCTGGTCATTCTAACACTCCGGTGGCTTAAGACTTTTGCACAGTATCGTACGGTGAAACTTCATTAATTTCTGATATGGAGCCCAACTAAAAGTTTGTGTTAGTTTAACGCCCAAGCCGGATTTGCATACGTGACGAACCACCAATCACAGCTGCCTGCAGGGTGCAGGTCCCACCCCTGCTGTGTCACATCCCGTGTTTAGGAGGTTCACTGCGTGTTTTGTTAGCTCGCTTCTCCTTCCTTTCATCCATCAACAGCGATGTTTGTTGTCGAATGAGCCCTACGGGGAACATGCAGCTCTGCTCTCTGTATGTTATGTCACTCAAGGCGGCCCACGCCCAGGTGAAAGGTGAAAACACAGCACAACTCCAGGGAAAACAAAACCAGGAAGAAGGCAGCTTACTGTAGGTTCAAAGAACATACCTGTATACACACGCAACTCAGGTATTAGCAGGGGGTGGGGGGCAGGGGGTTGTGTGGTGGTGTCTTAGTATTGAAGTTGTCAATTTATTGATAACGTCTTAACACATTTCCTTAGGTTAGAGAACACAGAGCGCACACTGGAGAACAACGCAGTCATAATCAGTGGAATCAGAGATATACAGCAGGATTCACATAATCTTATATATAGAGAAACCCCAGCTGAGAAAAGAAAAAAAAACAATAAAGAAGAATTTAAAGGCTCCTGTGAAGAGAAACTATATATCATAAGAGTTCAATGAAAGGAAAAAGTATCAGGGAATAGATTTAAAGACACACTACAAATAGTCGTCAGCGTACTGTTGTCAGAGCAGCAGGGGATCAGCGTCACTGGAAGTAGAGATGGCACACATGAGCATGCGATGGGGCACACCGCAGGTGGCATGAGACTAAGGGCACAGCCTCGCCCTGTGGCCCCATGGAGGGTGGAGCTGAACCGCGTCACTCCCTCGTACTATAACGTGAACCTCATGCGCACGGATTCCGCATTTTCTCTCTGTTTGCTTCATCTAGTTGGTTAAAATTCACTATTATTGCTCGTTGGCCTTCCTGGTATGATAAGCTCTCCGTGACGTAAATCCTGCGTGGGCAGCTGTTACTGCTTTCCACCGTTCGTCATCTCCACCATGGTGTGGGACAAGGCCTCTTAGGCAAGGAGGCAGCACCTTGTCCAGAGGAAGACTCTGTATTCACAATAATCTCAGTGTACTTCAGATGCAAAATGATCTGAGTTTCAAACAACAAAAAAAAAAAATTGAGCATTAAAGCTACTGTAAAAGTTACAACGGCTTTATATTTATATGTAATTTAATTCTATGTGTGTTATCATGAGACCTTAAAATCTCCAAATGAAACTATGTAGGTTGCAGGGGAAACAAAATTGCAAACAATTGTTTTGTGCTCTTCTTGATAATTGTGCCATCTAGTGGAGACCTTGGGGAAGTACGTCAACACCACATGCACCAGCACTGGCCAAGGCTAAGATAAGCACTAGGAAAGATCTCCCCCGATCTATTTGGCTGCTTTGCAATGTTCTGTTTTCACACACCAGCATGATCTGCTCTGACGACAGTGGGCGCTGCACAAAAGCATGCTGTACAATCGTCATTACACGTCCGTCTTCATTATGATAACCATTGTCATCATCATGGTAATTGTAACCTCGAGACAAAAATAGTTTTATGCACTTACAAAGCTCAGAAAATAGATAAATAGATTCATAGTTTACCAGCATTCAGTAAAAAATCAACTAAAGGAATTCCAAAACACCAAAACTTGTCCCAGTTGAAAGTCATGCAAATAAATGCCATTTATGATATCACTAGATAACTGTAGTTTTACAATATATAATCTTTTAAAAGTTAATATTTAAAATGATTATTTGCAATGCTAAACACACATAAGAACATAAGAACCATACTTCGGCAACATGCTGCCTCTTCTCTCCTTTTGAAGGGGGGGGGGGATTCGTGAGATTTGTCCGTCTTTTGTTTCCCCAAACCAAAACACATGGGGGGTCCACAAAACTCCTAACATGATTTCACATTTTATGTAATAATGGAATAAAATATGTTTTTTAAAAATAACCCAGAAGACAAACAGACTGACCCTCCTCTTGGGTTTATTTTGTGAGCTTATGAATGTGAACGCAGGACCTCACTGCTCACTGTCTTTCTGTTGGGGGGGGGGGGGTCCTCATCTCCACCCTCATCACTCACACAAGCTTGAGTTTACAAAGTCACAGGGGCTGTGACTCACGCACCCACAGCGCAGTCAAAAAACGGAAAGAAGCGTACAAACATACACAGACATGTAAGTCGAAAGGAAAATAAATAAATATATAAACCTGAGGACTGTGCAGTGCATCGTGGGATGAAGTTGAGTCTTGGTGCTCTTGTGCCATGCTCCCTCTATGGCGCCCCCTAGAGTCACAGCTTACTCACTGCACTACCCACAACAGCGTAACGTACACCAGCGCATTGGCAAAGAGCCGGCTCAATCCAAACACGCGCCATAACACTTTCGGCTTCATGTTCGCCGCTGGTACGCAGCAGCTGGAGTGGTTGAGGGTTTGGGCGAGAGCATAAATACCCTCTATGCCGTTCAGCGTCCACCTTGCCCAGATGCACCGCGTTAGCATGTGCTAACCGCCACGTCAAAAACACCTGCGGGCGACGGCAGCTCCGAATCACGCTACCAAGCTGTAGTTCGCTAAGTCATCATCAAACAACGATAAAATGTTAACGGTAACATTAAAATGCACCCAAACAGTCTCCATTTCAAAATATGTCATAAAAAAACTAGGAAAATCATGTCTTCGATTTTCCAATAAGTAAATACAAAATAAATCCACAAGCTGCATATACAAAATAAATAAAGACAATGACGATAATCGTAAAACCTGCATTGCAAAGGAACGGCCTGACAGGAAATTCCACCTCAACATGATGCCGATGCTCCTCCTGCCACCGGGTTCCTCCACACACTCCAGTCCGCAGCGACTCTACGCAGCATCACTGGCTTCATTAATAAAAAGGCCAGCATCCTGCCACACTATTCCCCCCCATTTCATGGGAACACACTTGTCTTTATTCGCCATCAATCGCTGAGATGCCACCAACCCCCCCCCCCACCCCACTAAACACTAAACGTGACAGAAATGAGTCACACCTGTGGGTAGCTTATGAACTCCAGGGGTCTCTGCTATGGGTCGTATCACTCTGGCTGACTCGCTCTCAGCCGCACTGCTACTAGAAAGACCCTCGGGGGGGGGAGGGGGGGGGCACTGTATGCGGGACACACAGCAGAATGCAAACCCAATGAAACACAATGAGACTGCTGGGAATAAAAAAAAGCCAAGGTGGGGGCTGAGCAGTGGCATGGCTGGAGCACTGAACCATGGAGGAAAGTTCTAGAGGATCTGGAGGCCAGCCGTCACGCTGCTGTTGCAGAGGGGGCACATGGTGGCATTCATCACGGCACACGATGAGCAAAGGACACAAGCAAATGAGGGAACCAGAGGCAAACCTCCAGGTCTCTCGCCTTACACTGCATAATGGGGTTCGGAAAGGGGGCGTGGCTGGAGGCAGTGCCGACCTGAGCCAGCCAATCGCAGCCCGGCACGCAGGGCGGATACCTCCAGTGCTGACGAAAGTGACGATTATGCTTCTACAGGCCTCTCTCAGCTCCCCTTCCCTCTCAGGCAACCCCCATCCTCCAAACGACAACAAAAAAAACCTAACGAATGAAGAAATAAAACCCGCTCTCACTTCCAATGCCAGGCTGCGCAGGATCATCGTAAGCTGAGAAAAGCGTGTCCAAAACTGCCAACGTTTCTCTTACCAAGCACGATAAAAAAACAGCCACTGTGAATACTAGAAAAGTCATGCGTTCTTAAAAAGAGAAAAAAGAAAAATGATTTAAATAAATTGTCTTAAACTCCTAGAAACCACTGGCATCAAGAATATGAATTGTACCAATTAAATATACAGTCGCTATAATAGCCATAATAATAGTAATAATGATGTTGACGATGATGAGAATAACAATAAATGTTTTGTTTAAAACTTTACATACTATAATTTGAGTATCTGTGTGCTACGACACAAATCCCTGGTGTAAGATGATCAAAGAGTTAGGACAACAAAAAAACACAGCGTGAGGATTATAATACTGGAGCATTAATTAAAAGTCTCTTCCCTCATCCAGAGGCTTAGCTGCAGCTACTGCCACGGGACATCTTGGCGTGTGGAGCTCTCATGGCAGGTGGGTGGGGGGGCAGCGGGGGTCAAAGCTGAGGTGCGGTCAAGGTCAGGGCTGGGGTGGTGGCGCCTGGGTGGGGAGGGTTGGGGGGAGGGGTGAATGCGTGAACTGGACGCTGATAGGCAGGTGCAGTAGCGAGGGCAGCCCAGCAGGTGGCGGTACTTGTAAAAAGAGACTTGCATGCGGGTGAGCACGGATGCCCAGAGTGGGAGGGCTATGTGCCGGCAGCTCAGAGCTCTCCAACTCGGGACTTGTTCTCCATTCCCTCCTTCCATCCCTCTCTCCCTCTCACCAGGCAGGCGTTACTGTCTCCCCTGAAAGATAGGCGTGCGCACGTCAGTACCGCCGCTCTTCTGGAACGTTCTCATTTTCTTTTCACATCAATTAATGATTCCTAACCTCCTATAACAAAACAACTTCTTGTTAAAAAGACTTCATTTCCTGCAGATCTTCCCCACAGAGTATCAGTTAGTCTCTGAGGAGATACATCTCAATTTACGCAGCTGAAAATGTTTCCTGACGTGATTCTGACACCCTGGTACAACTGTGGTCCCCAGTCCCTCCGTTTCTCTGACCTCATTCTAATCTATCTCACGCTCATATATGGATGCCTTGGGGAGGGGGCACCCACCTTCACTGGAGCGGCGCAGCCGGGGCCCCCGAGCAGTGGAAATGCACGTTCTGCCACCGCGAGTCGCGGCGGTGCCACACGCGCGTCTCCTCCGACTGGCTGCTGCGCGGACGTCCCTGGCTGTCCACGAACTGCGTCAGGCGGATGTAGGCGATGCAGGCGGCGTCTTCGCCGATCAAGTGCACGTGCGGGTTCAGGATGGTGGTGTGGATGGGCTTGCTGTTCTTGGAGAGCACTGGGGGGGGGGGGGGGGGCAGAGATCCATCAGCGTGACCTAGTTTGGCTCATTCACATTAAGCTCAACTGGTGGCCCTCCCCAGCCTTAACCTTTTGTAGTCACACATTTTTAGACTGAAAAAATGTCCCCACAATGTCAAAGCAGCAGGTTTGTAATGCATCTCTTTGATCCTCTTACAGTTTTCAAAGTAGAATCTGTGGAAATCCATCCCCTCCACCAGGTTACCCAGAGCCTCGGGTTCGAAGGACGTCAAGCCGGGGTCACAGATCTTCCTGTTGGGAAACCACACACCTCGTCACTCGACAAGAGACAGTAACGTGGAGCGGGAGGACGGGCGTCCCCGTGAGGAGCACCGAGACTGTCACTTCACACGGGGACCTGAATCCACACCATGTTATGGATACAAGTGCTAGGATTCAGCTGCATCACTGCAGACAGTGTGGGCCGATTCGCACCAACATGTCTGTATGACAGGATGCTGCGCCTCGGTGTTCGTGACACGTCTCTGGCGAGCTTCCTGCTCCTCCATGAGCTGATGTTCATCCATAAAAAGGAATGACTTCTCCTCCAATGGCCCTGTCCAGGATAAGTGGCTGGATGCCAGATGGAGGGAAGGATGGATGGATGGATGGATGGTTCCTCCAGGTGCCACAGAGTTGTGTCACCGCTGTAGCATGTGTGCTGGGTTTACGGGTCCATGACAGTTTGTTCAAAGTAGCGGCCAGATTACAAGAATGATACCAAATGAAGGACCGGAGATTTTTTTTCCCGAGAAGCTTAAAATTTAAGTATGTTGTTACATTTGGGGTAACTAATAATAGTCTGTTAATGGTGATAAGGTGGGACAAATAAAAACTAACTGATCTATTATACAAGTCAATGGTTCAACCTGCTAGAGATGAGCATCATGCGAAGGTTAACTGGGTACAAGGTGCGAGTCACTGATCCCACACAAAAGCTCTCCACCTGCCCCTCCTTCCCCAGAGCCCCCTTCCCCCCCCCCCCCCCCCCCCCCCCCCCCGGCTCCGTGACTCACGCGTAGGCCTCAAAGTCCCCGTTGTTCACGGCCTCAATCAGCTGCTCTGTGATCTTGATGATCTCCTGCTTGCGCGCTGCGGGGAAACCAAGCAGAGGATCGTTCAGGGAATTTGTTGGGGGGGGGGAGGGGGGGGGCAATCAAACAGCAAAGGACAAACACATTCAATTCCAACATGCGCCCAATCAACACCTAGAATCTGGAGGACAGACTACAGAACCAAACCTCATTGGTAGTTGGAACAGAAACACGGGAAAAACTGCTAGTAAATAGTCATTAAAACAAGAAAACGTTTGTCCAGCCAAGTGAAGCCGAATGTGTCCGTCCGCTTACTGCCATTCCTCTGTAATGCTGCCAAACCAACATCCCTTAGTAATATTACGTTTGCATTTTTTTCATTTAGCAGAAGCTTGTCTCCATGGTGATGTACAAGTGAGGCAACTTGTGCATGAGGTGCTGTGTGGCTCAGTGGGTTAAGATTCTGTGCCTGTGATTGAAAGCTTGCTGGTTCAAAATCCCATGTCCAGCAGAGTGTTTTCACCTTTGAACCCGGAGCAAGACCCTTAACCGTGTGCTGCTTCGGATAACAGCATCTGCTGTGTAAATAAATGTAGCACATGGTGGGTACTTTCTGAACCTTTGAACCCTAAAACGCATCTTCCAGCACAGCACTGGAAGGATACATGCTGAACTCACATGCCACCTGCAAATGCAGGACAGCTTTGGCGCCTTGTTGCCCAATATCTATCTAGGTGCTATTACTGCCAAAGAACATATCACACACACAGCTTTCAAAACGCAGGGCAGTAAAGCCAGCGATGTGTAAGAGAGCATGAGTAAAGTCCTCTCACTCCTCTCCTATTCACTGACACCCGTATCTGAAATTCAGCGGGAAGAGATTTAGTTGTGCAGTCGACAATAAGACACTGTCTCCTCTATGAGGGAACAAAAACGCTCAGCATTTACATAATTGCTCTTTCTAAATAATTATGTTGTTATGAATTCCCTTCATAAATATAAATTTTTTTCCCCCAGCCAAGCTTTTCAATGTCATAATTACTCTCTCTGGCCTACAATGGCTGACAAGCCTCGGGCCTGAAAAAACCTCGGAGGCGTTCCGGCGGGGGCTGGTGGAGCAAACAGTCACGCTGCTAGTAAACAAGCTGTGAGCGGGACTTGTGTCGGACCCATGGTGTTCGATTTTGTTTTCTGGAAAAAAAATGCACGTTTTTACTGGACGTAATCTCACTGTTACGGGGTCCTGCCATATCGGAATAACATAGATGACTGGAACAAATAAACGAATCACCCCAGAGTAGACTGGGCAGAAAACGGTTCCCTTTGAGCACCGTCACGATTCAAAAGAGATGCCTCTCTGATATCCTGTCATTCTGCAGCCACGTGTTCCTGCGTTGAACATCCTGTGTTTAATAGACCCTAAAGTCCGGTTTGTACTTCACTTTTCTGCATGCCATTACAGTCCGTACATAGGGTGCGTCATTGGGAGTGGCCCGATTAGAGATTGGGTATAGCAGAAGTGTTGGGCATTCCTGCGCATTGACTGCACGTGTGCAAGGAATGGATAGTGCATTACTAGGGGTCTCCAACAGGTGGCAGCACTGACTTCCATGGAACTTGGAAAACCTTGATGCTGAGTAGCAAGACTGTTAAAGCATGAGCCATAGAAGATGCTGAAAACCTGGGGGGTTTCGGGTGTCGGGCTCACTTCAGGCCTAGTCTGTTCTGCCTCTCGCTCTCAGCCCAGCACACACTCCAGTTTCTTCCCCTTACACTCATCATCTCAGTATGTTACACATCGTATGCTAATTCAGGCTCCTGTCTCTCTGTGACACCCTTCCTCAAATGCCTCCCTTTCCGCCGGCCTCCTTCCCCCACCCTACACGCACCGTGTGATGGCTGCTGACCTCACTGTGCTATTTCTGTCCCTGAGCTTTAGATCAATTTCCCTCCCCCTAAACAGCAGGGAGAACTTGCTCGCTGCAGAGAGCCCTGAGGTGGCCCCATCGTCAGCTCTGTTAGCACTCCAGCATGCCAGCCTGCTTCAGGCCCAAGGGCCGAGGCTGCACCATCCCTCCATCGACGGACAGGGGTAGCTCAGGCCCAGTCGTCATCTCTTCCCTGAGTGCTGCCTTCTCAGGGCACCTGTGGCATTGTACTGAAGCAGCTGGCTCATTAACATCTGCATCTTGGCCAGAACATACACTTCAGGTTCTATGCAGGGCTGGGCTTTCTGATGCTAATCAGTAATGATGGACAAAATAACACTTCATGAACCACTTGCTGTACTTTTTGAGCCCACTAGATGGTGCTCTCTGATAAAAAAAAAGGGCATAAAGGATGCCCCAAAGCAAACCAAAAGCACCATCTAGTGGGCTCAGAAAAATTCAGCAAATAGTTTATGAAGCATAATCTTATCCATCACTACTGATCAGACACAGTGGCAGCCAGCACACACAGAGAGCACAGAGGAGACCGACTGACAGGCCAAGCTGAAGAGCAACATAGACTGGAGACCAGGAATCACCGCAAAATGCATCTTTATGCTGTGCATGCTCATCTGAATGCGAGCTGCTATGTCTCTCTGAGGCGTCGCGATAAAATCACGAACTACCGCAAAAAATGACCCGGGGAGGATAAGGGAGTCGCCGCATTTACTCCACAGACTCTTCCGCACACGACGGCCCCACACGGTACTCACTCTGCGAGGACAGGGAGGGGGAAGAGGACGGCGGCGGAGGGGGGGAGGAACGAGGCGGAGGCGGGGCTGCCTCCGGGCCGGGCTGGGGGGCGGAGCCCCGTCGGACGCTGCTCACAATGTCAGTCAGGCGAGATGCTGGGGCGAGGTTGGGGGTTGGGGACACGAAACAGAGGACGCCGTAGAGAAAGGGTGATGACAGAGAGATGAGAAAGGAGTCGCAATGAAAGAGAATTTCAATACAAACAGAGAAACGGAAGAACATATACAATTGAAACAGGTAGCAGGACAGCACAGCCGCTATGTCAGCAAACAGGAATATAGAGTGTGTCCACATTCACATGAGCGGGGCGGGAGGGGGCGGGGTGTAAAATACTCTAGGGGGGGGGGTGTAAAATACTCTAGGGGGGGGGGGGTGTGAAATACTCTAGGGGGGGGGGGGGTGTGAAATACTCTAGGGGGGGGTGTGTGAAATACTCTAGGGGGGGGGGGTGTGAAATACTCTAGGGGGGGGGGGGTGTAAAATACTCTAGGGGGGGGTGTAAAATACTCTAGGGGGGGGGTGATGTGGGCGGGGACTCTGTAATTCTACAGGTCTCTTTGCCAAACGGGTGATGACCCCCAAGCCAGCCATACTTACCCTGCATGGGAGCAACAGGGGTGTGGGGAGGGGAGGGCGCACGTGGGGCAGCAGGGGGGGTTCCGAACCCCCCCTCACCATCAGACACAGGGCCTGAGCCCCTGCGCACGCACCCTAGGATGTCTGTCAACTTCGAAGCTTTGGTGTGGGGGGTGGAGTCATAGGGGCGGAGAAAAGCACAGAGAAATTAGGACAGTGAAACTGAGGCATGAAAAAAGAAAATGGGGGCATGTCTGCCGCATGCAAGTTCCTGGAACTTTGAGAAGCTTCACGCTCGCTTTAGACCCAGGGTCAAAGGTTAAAGTTCGAGCTCCTTCAGGTCCCGGCAGGAATCTGGAAACCGCAGCTTTTCAAGTAATAAAAAATGCTCTGTTTTTCTGCTACTTCTGTTTCTTAAGTTTTGTTAACTGGAATCACCTTTTAGTCATGATTAAACATGAAGGAGTGGGTCATCGGCAGCTGTGAAACCAAAAGCCTGAGCATCGGGAACAACAGAGAATAAAATAATAGCGGGGGGGGGGGGTAGAGAAAATCCATATTTTTATGAGTCAATCTGGTGAGTCGGCAGAGCTCTGTGGTTCCCGATGGCTTGTGCCTGCACTTCCTGCTCATCGCCACAGGGTGGCAGCAAGGTTCCCACACAAGTGCGCACACAGCAAGAGAAGACTGGAATTTCTGGCACCTCAGATCTGTAGTGGGGGCTGGGATATTCTAAAACTAAATTACCCAGTGCTTACTGCTGAATCATCTGGGCAAGTGCAATTTCAATGCACTTCAAGGAACTTTACCTTTTATGGGTGTGAGGTGCCACGCAGCTCGGTCAGGAGTAAGGGGACACGTCCTGACCTGCGTGGCTGCCCCGTAAAAACAGGCGCGTGCCTATCGAGGTGGGGGTCCCTTTGGTGCCCGTATGTGCTGGCATGCGCCCAAAGCTGACTGGGCAGACTGTCTGTGCGCGTGGGTGTTTGTACCCGACAGCACACGCCCACAAACAGCGCAATGGTCGTAGGGGCTGGGTGCCCCTCGTGATGGGGAGAGGGTTAGGGTGGTAAGTGTTGGGGGGGGGGGGGTCAGGCAGCTCCAGATGTGTCCACTTACAGAAGATGGCGGGATTAGGGCTTTGCGGGAGCCCTGCCTCTGGCTGAGACGTGCTGCTTGATTGGCTCTTAACTGAGCTGTTATCTAGACTCTTCCCTGTCCAGATCAGGAATAGGGGAAATTTGGGGGGGGGGGAGGGAGATAATGAAACATAAACAAAGGAAGACAGAGCACATGTGACACATGGTGGGGGGGGCAGATTAGGACGGGGGGGAGCCCTCTATGCCCACTGACTGGACAGTGATCCCAGCATTAGGGTGGCTGGGAAAGTGGCTTTGATCGACAGGCCGCCGGAACACGTGACAGAGAGCCTGACAGCCCGCATGGCCGGACAGGCGAGACGCAGGAAGGACCATGTAGTCACGAGCTGAAATGAGACACTGCTGTTCTGCCGATGTCACACGTTTGCTATCCGTCCATCACACTCGATCTCACGACGCCAAACTTGCTCCCACGCCAGATCCCACACACGCACACATTTGTGGTTCTGCGTCGTCTCCTTTGCCGTCCCGTCTCCCACAGACCGTTATAAATGCGTCCCCCTCTCTCGTGTCGCCCTGCCAGTCTCCTCGCGGGTGCTATAAATACCCGTAAGGTGCCCTTACAGTGTCCTCTCTGCATTGCCAGTCGCTCCTGTCTTTAACCTTCCCACTGCATGGGCCGGCCCTGTACATCGTGACCCAGAAAGCGCAACTCCACAAATTGGATCGGCACAGAACTCTTCGGTGGGGGGCATGTGGAGCGTGCGGGGGAGGGTCTTGATGTGGACGTCCTGCCAGCACGTCTAAGTGGGCAGGAGGGTTTGGGTAAACAAACACCAGCTACTGGGCCGCCTTCAGAGGGCAGCTGCGCTTCCTGTGACGGGCGTGACTGACCCGCCAGCCGAGGCGGGCGACCCAGGCCACCAAACGGCCCGTCGGACTCACCTTTCACGTCCTCGTCCTCAATGGTGGTGTTGCTGCTGTCAGAAGACTCCTGGAAGAGAATGGAGGGATACAGAGAGGAAAAGAAAGAAAGAAAGACAGAAAAAAAGACAGAGAGAGACAGTGGTGTTACTGAGGGTCAGTGCTGTGAGAGGCGCAGTGAAACGCAGGCGCACTGCTCCAGTGACGCCTGACCCGCTTGCCTGCACCAGTGCGCACAAACACTGCACAAGACGGCACAGAACCAGAAGAAGCTGCTATCACCCACATTAGCCGGCGTTAAAATGCTCTGGATCACTGGATCATCACTCCCAGCCTCTCTCTCTCCCTCCCTGCAGGCACCCACTCTCTCGCAAGCTGCCTGTCACAGAGGCTGGACAATAAGCTGCTTTGGGGGTGGGGGGGGGGGGGGGGTAAAAGGGCAGCTGGAAGGTCCCAGTTACTCTAAACAGAACGGACACAAGCAGGGATTGCGGTCAGCTGCAATTCACTGGAATCCTCCCTGACTGTACTTCAAGATTTGAACACCAGGTGGAACCGTGGAGTCAGCTGCGATCCAGAAATCAATCTTCTGACTTGAGATCAACCTGGTTTCATCCGACAGATACATATCAGATCAGCAGACACATACCAGATCTGACAAATACATATCTGTCAGATTAATACATATATAATGCACCCATATTATACAGTGGATTTGTGCCACATCATTCTGCTTATTTATATACATTAATCTTCTTTTTTTCCTTGAAAATGGCTGCCTTTTCATGCCTTCATCTCTTCCTCTTCGTTTGGCAGAGTAGCTGCAGTGACCTTGCGGTCTCTGTTGCGTATCCTAGTTTAAAGCAAACCCTGGCTTTCCTGGAGAGTTTAAAGGCACTTTTTAGGGCACTATTGGGCACAAACACCCCACGAATAAAGACGAGGGCTCCAGGGACCAGGGCACATGGTGGGGCGGGGGGGGCACGGGGTGGGGCGGGGGGCACGGGGTGGCGAATCTACTGACAGGGAGACAGTGAGAGAAACGGCGAGCGGGACCAGCAGTGGTACAGGGGAGCAAGCGACCTGCGTTATCAGACACACTCTTTTGACCATTTCCCTCTCATCAGCTGGAAAGGCAAAATGGCTGGGCTTCACTTCCTGCCCACAGATACACAAAGGCACACAACAGCCCATGGGAGGGGCTCCGGTTCTAGCTGTGAGGTTTTGCACTGTTTCGAGGGTGTGAAATGCTGCACTTGTCTGTTAGAGGCTGAGAGGCCCATTATTCTCAAAGGCTGCAGTTTTCCCAGTTGGCCACTTGGTGTCACTGTGGTATACTGAGAAATAATGCACTCAATTCATACTTGTCCCCAACAGCTCACGAATGGGGAAAAACAGCTATAAACAATTTACATTTTCAGCTATTTATATCAGCTCTTCAGTATATATTGTTCCATCAGTTTCAATCCTCTTAAGGCTGTCTATAAACTTAAGGTGCAGATATTAAACAACTCTACAGTCAATCCATTAACAGTAAGACACTTTTAACAATCACTTTGAGGGATAACCAAAAGTATGAGTGCATCTTAAAAAGATTATAAAGATACCCAAGGCTGTTTATATCTATCAGAAAAAGCCATACATCCAATCAGTTTGACGTTAATAATTTGGTTCCCCACGGTGTCTATATAATCGGCTAAATAAATGCTCGTCTTCTCGCTGTTGATCACTTGACATGAGAACACAGCAGTGTGTGGCACTTCACACGCACAAGTCCTCACGGGAGGGCGGGTCGATTGAGCCCTCCCACCCCTCCACACACACACACACACACACACACACACACACACACACACACACACACACATACAACCACACGTAGAGGGGCGTGGGCTCAAACACCATGCTGGGACGACCCCAGTCACCGATGGCGTCCCAGAGACAGTGAGAAGGAGACAGAAACTCATGATAGGGGTTGGTGTGGGGGGAGATGAGAGGGTGAGAGGTGGGTGGGCTGGGGGGGGGGCGGGAAGATGTACCTTGATCCCATCCACTGGGTTATGGATAACAGTGGTCTGAGGCTCCTAGAGAGAGAGATAGTACCAGCGAGATAGAGAGAGAGAGGGGGTGTGAGAGAGAGAAAGGGTGTGAGAGAAAGAGCGAGAGAGAGCACAAGAGAAAGGGAGGGTGAGGGAGAGAGAGAGAGAGAGAACGAGAGAGATGCAGAAGCGTGGGCGTGAGGATGAGATGGAGAAGAAGGCAAAGAAAGAAGGGAGGTGACAGCAGGAAGAAATGGAGGAAGAGCAAGAGAAGAGAGTGAATAATTAGGTCTGGAAGAAGAGAAACACAGATCACGGCAAGTGGCGAAGTTAGCTGCAGAGGTTGGGCGGGGGGGGGGGGTCATCGTTATGGCCGTGGGGCTAAGAAAGCGAAAAAGAGGCCAAGGGGCACAGAGGGGACCCCTCCGCACGGGGCCGCCTGTCCTCCGCCCCTTGTTGTGTGCATCTCCCGACAGCCCCCACGGCACAACAAGCATGCCGTCCTGCTGGGCCGAGATTGCATTACGTGATGGCCAGTGGGGGGGGGGGGGTGTTTCATAGTACAGAGTGGAGGTTTATCCGTCCGGATGGCAGTCCTTACGTGGATTCCAAGTTAGCGGAAAGCAGTCTGGTGGGGGAGGGCTGCATATCGCTTCACCTGATGTCTTCCATGTGAACTGCTGCAAACCCCCAGCTTTAAAGGGTCTCTTTGGTATGAGCAAAGTGACAGCTGGGATCCTTAAGAGCGATGTAATGGGGGGGGGGGTTGCAGATGGAGGGATGGTGGTCTTACCCCTGGGACAAATTATGAAAAATGCCTATGTGAGTGCTAGATTTTTGATTGCTACCTTTTCTGTTTAAGATGCCACATGCTGTCTCAAGGAATCCCATGAACACCAAGGGGCAGGACACTGACCGTTGACTGATTTGGGGGTAGGAGCCTTGGGTGAGGATGACCAGCACTGTCATTCTCTGGAGGCAGGAGCTTGGGGGCTAGTAGGTGTCCGGAGGTCATCCTCCGGAGTGCAATACTGAGAAGGTCAGTGGCCAAGATCCATGTCAAGAAGCTCGACACAGTAATCTATTTATCAAAGTTATCAACCTTTTATATCTCATTTATTAATGATGGACAAAATGCTGCTTCATGAACCATTTGCTGTATTTTTTTGCCCCACTAGATGGTGCCCACTGTTCAATAAATGGGCACAAAGCATGTCCCAAAGCAAACCAAGAGCACCACCTAGTGGGGTCAGAAAGTACAGCAAATGGTTCATAAAATGGCTTTTTGTCCATTACTATCATTCACAGGCTTATATTACATTGAATACAACTTATTATAGTAGATGAAATGCTTGGAATTGATTTGTATATTATGGTGAGCTGGAGTGGCCAGGAGGATCTCTGCAGAGCTTGAGAAAGCACTTAGCAAATGAATTAAAGATGAATCTTTTCTGAGAGACACATGAAGTCACCGCTGTACATTCTCGTAAGCTGACAGGCCAGATGAGAGCACTCCGCTCTTGACTTTTCTCCTCCCCTGGTCATCAAGGCCTCCTGCTCCTCAAGAGGTCTGTCTCTGCTCTGTGATACCTTCATCACGCAGTTTGTCAAGAAGTTTGGGAAGGAATAAAAGTTCACGAAAGTCAGAAGACGTGAAATGAGGTCATGGACGACGAATGGATTCGGAAAAATCCAGAGAGAAAGTCCTGACCTAAATAACACCAAAAATTACAAAGGAAGTTAATAATTAAGTGACTGTTTCTATGATAATGATTATAAGATTCTTATAAAGATGCTTTTCATGCTTCTTTCAGTTTCAGAAGAGGTTGTCTCATTTATTCCAGTTTCCATCCCTTCATGTGTATTATTCATCCGATTGCATAACAAATAATTCACTTGAAAATGTCTCATTTAAATGAAATCTTAAATTTAAATGTCTTCTTCAAGTTATTCAGTCTTGAGAAAGGAGGCTTATTCAGTTCTCTGATAACACTCACTTGGTTATTTTTTAAAACACCGAATTGGTTGTTATAGTAACAAGCCAGGGAACATTAAAGCTTGCTTCATAAAACCAAGACACTAGGGATGCATTTTTTTACATGTACAATGGGGTAGCTATGTAACCCTGCTTTGTCGGATGGAGCACTGCACTGAAAAACGTGGCCACATCCATCACTGCATAACATGACTGCTTTAACTGTCGAGGAAGGCATGAATGTGGATATCTGCTGTGCGCATATCGGGCAAGATCATTACATATGTGCCATGGGTCGGTCTCATTGGTCCGCCATGTCGGCGCTATTCTGTAGCCAACTGGCGGTCAACGCATTTCTGCATCGTTGTGGCTGCTTTGTCACCACGGCAACGGTCACCCTGGGAAACAGTTACATCTACGACAGCAGCAGCTCGAGATTCCGGGCACGGCGTGGGGAGTCGGAGACTGGAGCGGGACTTGAGGCGACATGCTAAAGCGAAAGGCAGAATGTGCCTGAGGTACGTTGAGGAAATAACCGCAATGCTCCTCCATAATGGGTCTATTAAGCAGATAACCGGCACAGCACAGACCTGCCTATGCTTATGGAAGTGGTAAATGCTCTCTGTGTCTTAGTCAGAAGGCCCATCGGGCATCTCCTGAGACACCCTGCTGCCACCACTACCACATCCCTGTCAGAAGGCCCATCGGGCATCTCCTAAGACACCCTGCGGCCACCACTACCACATCCCTGTCAGAAGGCCCATCGGGCATCTCCTAAGACACCCTGCGGCCACCACTACCACATCCCTGTCAGAAGGCCCATCGGGCATCTCCTAAGACACCCTGCGGCCACCACTACCACATCCCTGTCAGAAGGCCCATCGGGCATCTCCTGAGACACCCTGCGGCCACCACTACCACATCCCTGTCAGAAGGCCCATCGGGCATCTCCTGAGACACCCTGCGGCCACCACTACCACATCCCTGTCAGAAGGCCCATCGGGCATCTCCTGAGACACCCTGCGGCCACCACTACCACATCCCTGTCAGAAGGCCCATCGGGCATCTCCTGAGACACCCTGCGGCCACCACTACCACATCCCTGTCATGATGTCTGAGCTCTGCAACGATGGTCATTTAACAAGCTCCCAACCCAGGGAAGTAACTGCTGTCAGAGTCTTCAAATTTGATACATCTGACAGGGGGCTTTTTTTTATACACCCCCCATACGTGACGATTGCATCAATATTTCTTCAATTACTAGATCATGTCCTTTTCAGTCATACCTTCATTAATGTACATAACCACTGTTCATATTATTGTTTGCGTAAAATCCCTGTTTTTAGCAAAGATCTCATCTCACAGTGTCGACTGTACAGCAGTGAATAGCATATTTCACACAATAGTATATAACAATTGCTTCCGAAGATATTAAAACATATACAGTCTGTCTTTATGTTCCAATGACATTTGGGATTGCTGGTAACTGACATGTATGTGACCTTCGAATAGCGAGCTCACAATGGACGGCGAAGAACAAGCATCTCTTTTTCGTGGTGACCGTTTGGCTGGAAGTAATCCAGTGGATCGTGACACTGGTAGATTAAGCCATTTCGGGGGTAGCTGGAGACTCTCGGAGTGTTGAGGGCAGACAGCCCACTAGGGCCGAACGGTGAGTGGATATTGCGCCTTTGCTGTACTATCCCACAGGCCACTGGGTGAAAATGGATATTAATGCTGCACAAACAGCAGGGGGCGGGGGGTCCTTCGGAGTACCAAGAGACACAAGATATACGGCCCCCAAGAAACCCATGGCGGGGGAGAAATGACATAGACACATTCACATCTGCCGAGGACTCACACACACACAAGACACACACATACAAACACACACACAGGCACGCTCACACATATATAGCTACACGCAGCGTGGGGTGAGCAGTGGTATGGGAGTGAGTAACATGAACATGGCGAGGGGAATGACGGCATGGCAGTGTGACAACAGCAAGGCTGCCTCAGGTTTCCATCAGGCGTTTTCCCTTCGGGGGGGGGGTGGAACTCAGCACAGGGTCTCTGTAAACACACACATACATGCGCACGCACCCGCATCTGCTCCCGCACACGCGTGCAGGCAAGCCAGAGCCAAAACACGCACACACACACAGCAGCATTAAAGGGCATCTATGAAGGAGCCTGAAAATACAGTGAGATATGGCTCCAAATGTCGCTAGGCCCATTCGGGTCACAGTGCCGGACATTTTTGCGTCTTCGCTATTAACGTCCTGACAATGCCACACACTGCCGACGCCCCTAACTGGACCACATTCCTTCCGGCGTCCCCACAGCTGCCACAGCTCCTCACTGGATTTTTAACAGAGAAAGCGGGACAATGCAAGCGCTCATGGTCGAATGGGCGCCTTCACAGCTATCTGTGGTAAATGTTAGCACAGGAGAATCCAACTCCGGTCCTGGAGAGCTACTGTCCAGCAGGTTTTCCATCCTACCTGGCTTCTAATGAGCCACACCTGTTCCTGGTATTTACCTGAGAGCAGGTGTGGCTCATCAGAAGCCAGGTAGGATAGAAAACCTGCTGGACAGTAGCTCTCCAGGACCGGAGTTGGAGACCCCTGCGTTAGCAGATCTTCCCTACGTTGACTTAGCCAACAGAGTTACTGCGTATGGTGTTTTGACCACATTTGGTCAAACGAGACGAGGTAAGTAACCAGGAATCTCCTGGATGAAAATATCGATGGCAAAAGGCAAACATTACATGGCGAGCATCTGTACATATATCTGCCTGCTAAGAATAAGTGACCCATTTCCCGCCTGAAGTGGCGTCACATGATTTAGCCCGGTAGCCTGAGGTGCGAGGAAGTCACGAGAAAAAATTGAGAAAGAGGAAGTAGACCGTGGAAAACAAGGATTTGTCTTAAGAAATTTGTCTTAAACTTAAGTAGTTCAGGTAAAATAAAATGTTCATGTTTGTTCAGTAACAAAGGTAGCCTTAATAATTTATGTGGATGGACAGTACATTCCTGCAAAAACATGGATTTTCACAAACGGGCAAACTCCTAAGCCAGCTATCAGGCAGCGGGGATATCTGGGAAGTAGAGTTTGGCCGTTCGGCTATTTTCATCACACCCCTGCTCTAGTTGCAATCTGTTATCATTAAGATGCTGAAGGGTTGACATTGCGAACGTGGACGGGAGGTCTAATTTTAAATCCCACCCAGAGCACATCGCTGGGACCTGTGTAATAACAACAGGCTTGCCGAGGAGGGCACTTAACCTGAATCGCTCTAGTAAGTATTCAGTTATAAAAATGGGTCACGCAACACAAGGGGCTCGGAATAAGGGCGTCACCGAGCCAATGGACACAGAGCGAATGTCATGCAATGACGAGCCTGACTGACCACACAGGATGGACTGGCCACGAATCAGATGCTGAGATGTGCTGATTGACAGAGAGAGGGGGCAACGGGGGCTGTCATAAGGGACTGATGCTGACTGAGAACGACAGGGAAAGAGACAGGGAGAGAGAGAGAGAGAGAGAGAGAGAGAGAGAGAGGACAGTGGAGCCAGAGCAGGAGCATGAGAGAGAGACAGAGAAAGAGATAAAGATTTAAATACCAGAGCAGGAGAGGGGACGTTTCCTTTAGGGCTGGTGACTATGCTGTTTTTCGTGCTGTTTGACTGCGGCTGTGCAGGAAACACAACACAGTATTAAAGTGAGTCAACCATCATGGAGGAGTCAAAACAAGCAGCACAGAGATAAACTTGGTCGGCACTGACTGTACTTTCTGATTGTTCTTTACTGTACATCTGGCCTGGACAATAAAAAAAAAACGCGTCAGCCTAGAAATTATTTATCATTTTAAACAAATTAGTCACAATATTTCTCACTTTCCCAGTACATTGTCTTTGTAAGTTCAGTCGGAATATGGTACTGATTGGTCGTGACTAATGGCTCTTTTCAGTGTCTGTCACACGAATGGCAGCCAATTGGAGTGGTGAGTGTGCAGTTGTGGGCGGGGTTAGACAAGGACTGCAGAAGAAACATCGAAAAGGAAAGAGACGAAATAGAGCTTCTGAAAAGCCAAGCGCTGAGACGAGTCATAATCCGGCGAAACAGCCACAGAGCCGCTGAGGAGGAGGAAGAGGAGGAAGAGGATGCCCTCACAGGCACAGAACATGGCGACACACGTGGGGAGTCAGGGCTCCCAGACACACACAAGTGCAGACGCACACACAGGAATGCAAACGAAGACGGGCGGCGCCGGGGCAGCTCAGCGACACTCCGACCACACGGTGCACAGCAGAGGCCATCGCACAGCAGAGGCCATCGCACAGCAGAGGCCATCGCACAGCAGAGGCCATCGCACAGCAGGACAGCGGCACCAGCATCGACTTCTATGCACATTCAAACACAAAACGAAGGTTCCGGTGGAAATAAACCACCGTACACGCTCCAGCACGCTCTCACACTCGCACCCCAGGCTCAGAGATGCTCACTAATAGTACTCAAGGGGGTCTTAAAGAACAGGGGGCACAGGTGTTGGGCTACACGGAGTTTTCATTTCCCTAAGTTCATCGAATTATGGCATCATTAGAGCTCGTAAATCCACGAATCCTGTCCGTAAACCGAGAGGCATGTGAGCTCACTGGACAGACTGTTAAAGGGACGGCGTTCACGATCACTGCAGGCCCCTCTGCCGGATCCCCGTGCATCCTCGGTGACCACGGCGCGCCATCAAAGCCCGAGGACTGCCTCAGAAAACCCCACAAGGCTAGTGGTCAGACACAGGCGAGGAACGAGCAGGGCTCACGGAAAGTCCGGTGCCCAAAGTGTCGTTTCCTTCGCTGCAGTTTGGTTTGTGTTACAGTGGAAGCGAGAAACAAACACTAATGTCAGTCAGCCAGTGAAATAGAAGACAGGAGGGGCTTCGTCCAAATGAAACACCAGCCCTCTGCCAAAGCGGGGAAGAAGTTTTCGCTTCTCCATCCAAAACACATGGAACTTTAGTAACTTTTATCAATATCAAGTACTTTTAAATACTATTTTGCCACATACAAGTTCATGAACAGTAGGGAGGGAGGAACAAAAGTGGAAATTGTCAGTTGTGGAGATAAGAGTCAGGAGCAGGATCAGGAGAAGATTGTCATGGATGGAAAAGAATGCATCAAGGAAGAGACGAGTTGTAGAGGAGGTGATGCAAAATGGAGTCCTCACCATGTACTGGACCGTCGAGCTTGACTTCCTTTTCTGGCCCAGGTGATGGTTGAGATGATTGGGAATGGCAGCGACAACGAGGTAGGGATGGGGGGGGGGGGGGTGGTGTCGGCGAATGGGAGAGAGAATGAGAGAAATGTATGTTACGAGCCATATCGAATACACGCCTCGGCCTCGCGCATCATCTTCCCGCCAAATCTGGCATCGGTGACGGCGCCGGCAGAATGAAATGGAGGCGGCGGGAAAAGACGGCGTCCGAGGGCGGAGAGACGGCGGGGGGGGGGGGGGGGGGGGGGCTGCCAGAGGAGGAGGAAGAAAAGAGGGCAGGAACGCCGAGACTGAAGCTGAGGAGGGCAGGAAGCAGATCAGTGCATGGCAGAGGCCGTGGTGTCATACGGAGCAGAGCTGGCAGGATAGTAATGCAGCTACGATGGATTTGGTGCCGAAGCTGGAGCCACTAATGTCTGCTGCTGATGGTCTGCGGATTACAGCCTCCATAGAGAATATAAAAAAAAACACCATTCTGCTGTATTTCTAAGGCAGCAATTGTTGTGAAATAGGATTAAGAAGATTTATCTGGAATAGCAGGAGCGCACTAAGGTGTGCTATTGTCTGTAAAATATATAACGCTAATATACAGAGGGAGTTTGCTGTTAAAAAAATGTGGGTGTTACACACCAGATTCCTTTTATAAGTGTCGGTTTCTCCGATGCAGATTACAGGCACAACCACCCCAGCAGGCTGTCTCTACAAACTGCATATCCCATGGGGCAGTGCGAGAAAGCAGGCACCAACCAACCAATGATCCGTCATCTCCCGTCAGAGCTGTAGGTGGCTACTGTGAATGATGGAAGTCAGATGGCAGAAGGGGCTAAAGTATCTCACCCGCAAGGCAAGGAAGCCCGTTCAGTAAGAATCTCCTCGCAAATTGCAAGAAAAGTGAACTCAGCTAAAAAAAAAAATCCATGGGTATACTGTGAAGAGACAGATGGGAGGTTGCCAAGGTAACGGCTGCCCCAGACCATGGCAGCGGGGGCAGCCTGAATACGCTCATGTAGGTGTGCGGCTGCACAGGTGGAAGGGGAGGCCTGGCTGGCACAGGAGAGGCAGCAGGCAAGAGAAGTGAAAACCCTGAAATGTCAGAGTGCGGATGCAGGGGGAGCCTGTTGCTAGGCGATGACGGAGCCGCACTGCAAGGCTCTATTTCTGTCACCGAGTTTCCAGGGTTCCGACTGGCAGCTATTCCTAGAACCGGACTCACATTCCCAGCTGAGCTGACCCCACCCCCCACCCCACCAAGTCAACACACGCATACACACACGCCCACCCAAGGCTGTGTGTGTGTCTGTGTGTGTGTGTGCGCGCGTATGTGGGGGTTGGCGGGGGGAGGCGTAGCAGAGGCGGACAGATCTGTGAGGATGGTTACATGGCGCGGAAAAAAACCCGCGAGAAAGAAAGGGATGCAGAGAGGAGAGAGAATAAGCCAGAGAAGGAATAAAGAATAAGAAGAACCAGCGATGTTTAAAATAGCTCCGTTATGAAAGAGAGAACAGAGACGCGGCCTTTGACACAGTAGGGGGGCCGGGGGGAGGAGTGGCAGCGATGCCCAGATCTCTCCCTGCCAGTGCTGTCCTCCAGTCCTTTCCCCGCGCCCCGCAGGAAGCCCTAAAGCCGCCTCGCACGCCAACGGATGGGTGTCTGCGGAGAAACCAGTGGCGGTATCGCATATCTGCCGAATGGCCAGGCGATGGGCGCGTAGGGGGCCGATCTGAAGGCCACCGCGTTTGGGGTTGGGGGTCCAGGTTGGCGTCACCTGGGTAAAGAGCAGGCAGAGGCAGCTGGGGGCCAGAGCAGGGGCCAGGCGGGGCCCCATCATTCTCTATGCAGCCATCTACCGTCCCTAACCTGACTCATGTTACCCAGCAGCCCCCACTGCACGCACTCGGCACAGACAACGCAAAATAAACGGAAACGCCACAGTGAGCAAGACCAATAAATTACGCTGTAATAGACATTAACGGCAGAAGTTAATTAGACAGCGCAGACGATGGCGTTGGAGGTAAATAAGGGATGACGTTAGCCGTGGTTGTTCTTTACCGCCAGGGATCTGCTCCGGTCTCCGGAATAACGAGAATATGGCACCACAGAGAACGCCGGGCCTGATTAATCACCTCGACGAGCCTGCAGACAACCGTCTCCTTTACAGCGGCAGCGAGAAGGAAAGCGGCACACAGACAGCCGCGGTGCCGCCTGACTCTGGGTGAAACATGTGCCTCACCTGCACGACGGAGGCGGACTGGGGGGGGGGGCATTCCGCTTTACAAGTAACACCTTGAAGATCTGATGCTGAGATTGAGGGAAACCATGATGTGTCGTTCACAAGCTGGTTTGGTCATATTTTTCCAGAAATGTCAATGTAGATGGGTGGGGGGGCATCTAGGGCTCTTTAGGATGCCCAGCACCCTGCCACAGTGCCTGACCCCCATGCTGCTTACAGGGTGACCACTGCGATTCCACGTCTCAGCTCAGTCATGTGACCTGTGCCAGGAAATGTGCTTGGTCTGCGGGGGGGGGGGGGGGGGATTTTGGACGTCAGAATGGATTTCAGTCACTCAGGGAGCCTCTGGAGGGCACTGCGGCCTTCTGGTTCTGCCTGGGGTCTCGGGGTTCTTTTATAAACACAAGCATGCACTCACAGATTTACACACCTAAATATTCACATAAACACAAGCTACAGACAAACACACACACTTAAGCTAATATAATAAGAGACACAAATAAGCTTAGACAACACAGACACAAATATGCATGTGAACAGGTAAACGCACAACTCTTCTCTGTCTCAAACACGCGCAGCAGAAAAACGCAGCGGTCAAAGGCGGCTCAGTGATTTACTCCAGGTGACAGAAGCACGTAAGTGATAGGAGAGAGTCGGCATTGCAGATACAGACAGGACAGCTTTAGCAACAATAATCTAAACCAGAGAGGAAAGGAGTTAATGACGACAGGATGACCCAAGGGGACAGACAGAGGCTGGGGGGGGGGCATCTATCTGTCTTACCTTGACATCTGCCTTCTTGTTGAGGAGACTCTTGGCTGCTGCAGAACGCAGAAAAGAAAGAGAGACAGCTATTCAGTGGGGAACTCCATACAGAGGACAGAGGAAACCAAAGAGCGTGCCAAGGATCTCCTGGCCGTGACAGCCTCCTCCTAAACACGAGCTTCATCCACTGGCCGCAAGGTGCTGGTCATGGAGAGGACAGTACTACAGGCTCCAAGAGCACCGGCCAGGAGTCTTAAAGGAGTGTCACATAAGAAGAGCGACTGTCGATGGAAGGATCTGAATGCCTTCCGCTACCCAAATAGTCTGAAGTGACAGGAAAATAGCGACAGGGGGAGCTGTGTGACATCACAGCTGGAGCTCGAAACCAGGAGACACGTCGGGGAAAAACGAGCAGATCGGAGTTGCCTCCCTTGCCTGGTGACCTGGACAAATGATGCTCTACCTCTGTTACTCAAACGTAAATCACGTGCTGCTCTTGGCCCCGTTTTCGTTTCTTCTGGAAGAGGCAGTACATGAAGGTCACATGATCGGGTTGTTAAAGTCTACCCGGGGAGGCAGAACAGCAGGCTAAGGGTTTAACCTGGCACAGTATTAAAGGTGCCCAGCCGAGGTGCGCTAGTGGAGTCCACATGCTACAGGTGCTGGGCTAAACCGGAGCGCGGAGAGGGCGTAGAGCGCGGAGAGGGCGTAGAGCCGCAGAGAGCCGCGGAGAGCCGCAGAGAGCCGCGGAGAGCCGCAGAGAACCGCGGAGAGGGCGGAGAGCGAGGAGAGGGCGGAGAACGCGGAGAGGGCGTAGAGCCGCAGAGAGCCGTGGAGAGCATGGAGAGGGCGGAGAGCCGCGGAGAGGGCGGAGAGAGAGCGCGGAGAGTGCGGAGAGCGCGGAGAGCCGCAGAGAACCGCGGAGAGGGCGGAGAGCGAGGAGAGGGCGGAGAGCGAGGAGAGGGTGGAGAGCGCGGAGCCGCAGAGAACCGCGGAGAGGGCGGAGAGCGAGGAGAGGGCGGAGAGCGAGGAGAGGGCGGAGAGCGCGGAGCCGCAGAGAGCCGCAGAGAACCGCGGAAAGCACGGAGAGGGCGGAGAGCGCGGAGAGGGCGGAGAGCGCGGAGAGCGCGGAGAGAGCGGAGAGCGCGGAGAGAGCGGAGAGCGAGGAGAGGGCGGAGAGAGAGCGCGGAGAGAGAGTGCGGAGAGAGAGTGCGGAGAGAGAGCGCGGAGAGGGCGGAGAGCCGCAGCGAGCCGCAGAGAACCGCGGAGAGCGAGGAGAGGGCGGAGAGAGAGCGCGGAGAGAGAGTGCGGAGAGAGAGTGCGGAGAGCCGCGGAGAGAGAGCGCGGAGAGAGAGCGCGGAGAGGGCGGAGAGCGCAGAGAGCCGCGTACATACATACATCATGTACATATTTATAAATACAATCATAAAAATACATACAACAGCAGACATATATAGAAAAATACAAATATATTTCGCACCCTCCCACATTGGAACAGCGATGACCTTGTTTCCCACAGATGAACGCGCGGAGGTTGCAAGCTGGTAAAAATTGCCTGGCATGCGACACAACTGCAGCTCCTGCTTCCAGAATTGCACCATCGCATCGCAATTTTATGTTAACCCAAGGAGAACGTGCCGGCTGGGAATGAGTTTTACAAAGGGAAAGTGCACAGCGTCATGCGGCACTGAAATGCGACGTCACCTAAAATGCAAACAGGAGGCTCCCTTTAGGGTGTCTGTCTACCTTCAGCCCATATCCCAGAACGCACTGCGGCTCCTCTGCCAACCAAAACACCGTGACGTGCAAAACTTCAGGCCAACAACGTGCTGCCATTGAAGTTTCTTTGCTCCATTTCTCGACCCAGGCCTCAGGGGCCGACCGTTATTTCTCAGAACCACTGCTGTTCGTAACCCCCCTGGGGGAGCCCCACGCTGTTCCCTAACCTCCCTGGGGGAGCCCCTAACCGTTCCCTATTTTCATATTGTTCCACCAGGGGCTAGATGGTTAGCTATTGAATTAAATCAAAGGCTCTCTTGGAACAAAACATGACGCTTACGAGAGCTGCTTTTGGGAGGAAATCCGTTCACTTAAACGTGCAACTGCAGGTTCCTCACATTCGTTACTTAGCAGCCCGTCCCACAAGTTCTGAGGCCAAAATGCTCGCAAAGATTCCCGGGCCGGAGCTGAGAAATGAAGGAGGAGCGACTCGGAGACCGGCCTTGCTCGGGGTGACCCGAGGGGTGGTGGGGGGGGGGGGGGGAGCGGGGGGGGGGGGGGTGAGGCATTGCAGTACTTTCCCCTGCAGCTCGTGCCCAGAGGGAAGGCCTTCCTTACCTTGGCCCCAATGTCAGAAGCAAGAGGGAGGAAGACAGTGGAGAGAAGAGAGATTAAGAGAGAGGAAGTGTGTTATGGACGCCGTCTGGTCTACAGCTCCAGTGAAGGAAGGCCATGGGGGTGTATGCCTTCACCTTTGTCAGCAGCTTCCTGGATTACTAGGTCCTGGCTGATATTAACACCTACCGATGTCAGCAACATTCCCCCCCCACCCAGCCTCAGCCACCTGCGGCCGACTGAAATCGCTCTAATTTTAATTCTATCATCTCGGCACGATCCGCTCCTCCTTGTGCCCGTATAACAAGTTCTGACCCCCATCTTTACACAAAGGCTGCCTGCCACTGCACACGCAGACTGGCAGTTACTCTCTGGAGAAACGGGCCGAGCCGGGCTGTACCTCTAAGGCCCTGGCGGGCCGAGCCGATCTGGCTGAGCTGCCGGTTCGGTGCTGGAGGTCTGAGCTAGAAGCACCCCGCCCCCACTCTCACCCCCACCGTATCCAGACCACCTGCACCTTCATCTACTGAAGGGGTGAAGTAACAAATGAGCAAACTGCACTAGAAGTGGGGGGGTGCGAGGGACAGAGATGTTACACTGGGACAGACAAAAATACATCAACAAAACCATCAAAACTACCATCACTGTTCAGAGATACTTAAGGGGGAATTTATCTGCAGCTGTCAAACAAGGGAACTGGCGATTCGATACAATTAGAGAGAAACGTTAACAGGTAATGCGTCCCACACAGTCAGATTAAAAATCCATAACAAAAACAACAAAAATAAATAAACAAATTCCCAGTAAAGGGAAAACATTCATTTTAGGGATTTTCAGAAACACTGATCATCCACAGGAAACTAACTGTAAAGGACGTTTACTGAATTTGTCAGACTGACAGTTTGACAAAAGATTTTAATTACACTGAAAATAACCAAATTAAATGATGTTTGCTGGGTGGTTTGGTGCCAAAAGCTAAATAATTAAACATAAGCACAAAAACAGGCATTTTATTTCATGGCAGCAGTGTTAATGGAATAAAAAAATGAATGTTAAAGTTTTAAAAAATATATTGTTAGAAATGAGTATTTTTTTGCTTTGTTTGCAAGACGCGTGAAAGTTGTTTTACTGGAAAGGAATGGATTTGGGTTTAAGTCCCATTTGTGTAGTTTGTGGCCTTCAGTGAGAGGCTAAGACCCCGCTGTGAAACCCCATCCCAGTACTGCCACATGAACTGTAGACCGTCGACGGACGCAAGACGCACACAGCAGAGTGCAGGTGTCCAACATGCAGCCCGACAAGACCCCGGTCAGCCCCCAGGCCAACCCCCCCGACACTACACATGCGTCAGACCGTCTCCCCATGCAACACAGAGCAGGCCATTAAGGCAGGCAATACTATCCCTCAGACGGGGGGGGGGTGCATAGGGCAATCCCACACTCAAGAGAGACCAGTGGGGAAGGAGGAACGGAATGAGTAGGAGATCAGAAAGGGAGTGGTTTCAAGGGTGGATACTCCTAGGAGTCCAGGAAAAATATCAAAGAAGAGGAGGGGGGAGAATGTAGATGGAGGAGAGGGTGGAGGTAAGGGGAGACAGTGAAGGTAAGGGGAGAGGGTGGAGGTCAGGGGGTGAAGGTAAGGGGAGAGGGTAGAAGTAAGGGGGGTGGAGGTAAGGGGGCAGGGTGGAGGGGAGGGGAGGGGGGGTGTGGAAGTAAGGGGAGACGGTGGAGGTAAGAGGGCGGAGGAAAGGGGGTGAAGGAGAGAGGGTAGAAGGAAGGGGGGTGGAGGTAAGGGGAGGGGTGTGGTCCGTCATGCGGGGACTCAATGGTCAGCGCTGTGGATAGACGGGAGGGAAGAGAGGCAGTTGTCAGTGATGGCATAACCAGGCAGTGTGAACTTCAGGAGAGACAGTGAGAGAGACAGAAAGACAGCGAGCACGAGCTTCAGACCAACACGACAGCAAGCTCAGTCTGTCAATCGAGCCGACGGCCGGCGTAACACTAGAAGGAAAATGGAGATGGGGGGGTGGGGGGGTGGAATCCGCGCCGCACTGCATGCTGGGAGCTCCAAGCCTGATGGAAGGTGAGGGGGCGAGATGAGCAATGATGAGGGAACGGGAGGAGGAGGAACAGCGCCCCCTGCAGGGTGGGGTGCTGCACGGCTACCTTGTTCCACCAGCCCCGCGGTCGTGCCGGCGGCAGCAGCAGCGGCAGCCGCGGCGGCTGAGACAGTAGCTGGAGCCGTTGTCTGCCGGCCTACTGTTAGTGTCCGAAAGAACAACGTCATCAGAAAGGAAGAGGGGGCCGGGGAGAGGAAGAGAGAGAGAGAGAGGGAGATAGCAGGAGGGAGAGAGAGGGAGAGGGGGAGGGAGAAATAAAAAAGGGGGAAGAGAAAAGAATCACCAGTTAGTCTGAAAGAAAAAATAGGGAGAGTATCGAGTGAGACACGGAGGATGAGTGGGCCAAACCAGCACAGCCTCCTTCACTCGGCTGTTTATCACCCATTTCCCCTGGTTTCCATCTAACGAAAGAGCCTGGAATACCGAGAAGCTGGCCGGACCCCCGGAGGTGGCAAGGGGGGGTTCTCGGCCATATCGACGCGTGGTATCAGAAAACGGGCGCGCCACTTGGAAGGGGGCCCCCACCCGGACAGACACCAGCCCCCGGTCGGTAGCGTTCCCAAGGCCCCTGAATAGGTGCCTGCAGTCTGGGGGGGGGGGGACGGCGTCCTACTCCCACTGCAACTCATCCCGAAGGATGACATCATTACGGTATCAGGAGCGGCCAATGAAGACGCTGGTTATGGTGGGCGGAGCCTCCACTGAGCGTGGTGGCAGGTGGCAGCTGCTGGAGATGGGGAACTCTAGCCAGAGCTCCTCCTCTTTCCTGGTTGCCGAGGCAACTGGAACCTGGGACCCCACCTTCTCTTAGGAAAGACACATGCTGCCACAGCCACCCACTGACCTGCTGTAACTGGGTGTGTGTGTGTGAGTGTGAGAGACACACCTCAATAAGGAAAGAAGTACACCGGACTGGCCAGCTGACATCGCCATGGAGACCCCCACCCCCACCCCCAACACAGGGATTACACCTGCATACCCCCCCTCCCCATCCATCATCCATTACTGGCAAGGTCATGGTCATGCACCTTCTCACACTGAGACACTCTGCACACCTGTGAGTCTAACAACGAATTTAAAAAATCACTTAAATCTAGCGATTAATTTCAGGACATATTGACACCTCCTTTTACACGAAGCAGCTGGCAGGGTTCATGTCATAATTTATACATGAAAAATACTGGTGCAAAGGGGAAAAACGCGAGTTTAACAACAACAAGGTTTTTGTGAAAAAAAACGGCTCGTCAGTAACAGGCTGGTCACGAGCGGCGCTGCAGGGGCGAGTCCGTCATCGAGGGAGATGCAGGTGCTGGCTTAACCTTAATCCCCCGTCATGGCAAAACACACGTCTGCCAAAACCAGGGGGCGGCAGTGACAGGTGGAGCCAGAGTGTAGCACAACCAGGCCTGGGCACTGGAATACATCAGGGTATGGGATTGAATCCCAAACAGGCACATGACCCTGAGTCACTCTGCTTTCTAAGTTACCTGGATGCTGACCTTTGCTGTGAAATACAGCTGCTGCTAATGGATCATTTTAGACCCTAACCCCCCCGGTCCCACAGATCCTTACCAGAGAAGTTACGGGACACCAGCATGGTGGTGAGAATGGCACCCTGTGGGAAGGGGAACAATGTATTGTATTAGAGATCTATTCTGCATTTTTTGCTATCTGTCCTGGGATCAGATTCTGTACTGCATTAAAATTGCACATTACATGTATTTTTGTGTTTATTCTGTGTAGTGTAGTAAAGTATAGTAAAGTGTGGTAAAACTCCAGTTCTTCAAGGCCAGAGCTGACAGTACTAATGCCCATAAGGACATTACCTTCAAATTATGCATGTTATTTCCGGAGGATTCCCTTATTAAATCCTATAGTTGAAGTAACATGCATATGACATTCCTCAATTTTGCATTTCATGTGGGGATTTCAGCCGGCTACTTCTTATGCAGTCTGGTCCCATGCAATGCTGCTCACACGCACATGCATCGCAGCAGCACAGGAATTTTGTCTCCTGTTATTTGACTTGATTTAACCTAAAAGTCCCTACATGCTGAACGGGAGAACGCCCCCTAGAGGTCAGTCTGGCTACTGCAGCGTGTGAGTGCAGGCGCTGACAGACCTTCAGTTTCCTCCTGGCGTTGAATTTCTTCAGACACTCGACGGTCTCCTGTCTGTGCATCATGGAGGCTACTGTGGACCGTTGCTGTGTTTTTGAGAGAGTGAGACAGAGAGAGAGAGAGAGAGAGAGAGTGAGACAGAGAGAGAGTGATAATGAGAGAGGGCGAGAGAAACTCAAACCGCAGAGGGACCGATGTGGGTGTGCTTGTGTCTCATGTCAGCACAGAGTAATGCACTTTGTGTGTTTATATGCGACTGTGACACGGCTGCAAGTTTTCAAACTAATACGGCATGGGGGCGGAGTCAGGCTAGGTGGCGCCATCCATAATGCCCCGCCCCCCAGGGAGGGGAAGGACACTCACGCAGACCCACGGGTGCTTGAGGGCTTCCTGGGCTGTAATCCTTTTGGCCGGGTTAATGGTCAGCATCTGGTTGATCAGGTTCTTGGCCTCAGGGGTGACGGTGTCCCACTCAGGAGAAGGGAACTGCGACAGGAAGGGAGGAAGGGGGCGAGGCAAGGGCGGGAAGAAGGGGAGGAGTTAGGGTCACTCAGCGAGCCGTCGGTTGGAATTTCGCAGGTGTCACTCTCAGGTTCATTGGTTTGCTTTGCATAGATAATCTCCCTAAACATCATAATCAATTCTCTAAAAAATAGACTAGATTCGGTATTAATGTTATTCCACTGCATTTTATAAAAAGCTGTGATTCGACAGTCAGTCAGTACAACAGGAATCAGTATGAAAAACCCATATGGTTAATTAGCTTGCAATTAGACATCTAAAGCGAAAGCCAGGTGTTGTGTTCAAATACGAGCCAGACACACAGACCCCTCCAGGTAAACACGTGTCCCGCATCCTCATCAAACACAGAACAAATACCAACCTGCCCCCTCCCCTTTAACGGTCCCACTTTAAACCCATTAAACCAACATGTCATCGGGGAAAGTGACTGGAAATGTCGACAAAACGTATCAAACAAAATAAATGTCAACACGATAACACAAAGGTGTTAAATGTGGCCAGTTCTCCCACAGTAATCTGCATGAATATTTACTGGACGACACACTTCTACAAACTCAGATTCAGAAGACCATTACATAAGAGGACAGCACTAAACGCCCGTAGGGATCTTTAGTAAGGAGAACGCGGGGATGTGTGAGAGAGAGAGAGAGAGAGAGAGAGAGAGAGGGAGGGAGAGAGAGAGAGAGAGAGGGAGGGAGAGAGAGAGAGAGAGAGAGGGAGGGAGAGAGAGAGGTGCTATGGGACGGAAAACAAAGGCATGACTGACAGGGGCTGAGTGAAAGACGGCGAGAGCGAGAAGAAGAGTGTGAAACAGCGAAGGGGACTGCGACCACACTCACGTCATAAGCTCCGGCCTTGATCTGCTGGTACAGCTTGTGCTGGTCCTCGTCCCAGAAGGGGGGGTAGCCCACCAGCAGGATGTAGAGGATCACACCTGGCCCACGGATGCAGAGACGCCGTCAGAATGCAGCACTTTGCTTTTGCCCAAAATGCAACGTTTCCTCTTTTATCTTTGTGTCTAACCTGTGCATCTAATGTCGTCACAACAATTTACAGAATTATGCCAATATTATTATTATTAACAAATGCAATATTTGCATGGGGATCCACGTCCAGCTTGTCCTGACTTTTAATGTATTATGACACAATCATTCTAGCGATGATATGTAGACCGGTCGCGGTGTTAATGCTTGGACTGAGAATTGATCTGGGTTTCCCAGCTCGAGGTCACAGGGCAATCGCGTGCTGCTGATGTTCAACCCTGAATCACCGCTGGGCAAATAATTATATTTCAGGCCCAAATGATGCTGCGACAACTGCTATGTTCTGACAGGATGATCGATATATGAGAGCTATAAGAGCTGCTTTCTGCCTGCATGGTTTCCCCAGATCCTCTGCAGACGCTGTATCTGTGTGGGTAGGTTCACCTGTAAGTACCCACAGTAGTGTCTGTCTGAGTGTTTCTCTGAGTGTCTTAGGTAAGGGCCGATGTGATTGCTGTTCCGAGTTTGTGACTCACCACATGCCCAGATGTCCACCGGCTTCCCGTAGGCCTCCTTCCTCAGCACCTCGGGGGACAGGTAGCCAGGGGTTCCCGCAAACCCTGCAAATTAGCACATGCCGACTGATCACAGTTCGGCCAATCGCAGCTCGGCCAGACGCAGCTCAGCCAATCAGAGCTCAGCTTATTACAGCGCTGAGATGTTCCTAGCGAGTGCCTTCCTGTCCTCTATCACAGTGATTCTCAGCCCATGGGTCGCGACCCAAATTTGGGCCGCAGCAAATTCTGGAAGGATCGCAAGGCAGAGCTGCAAATGTAAGCATTTTAAAATCATCAAGCTCCTATGCTGATTGACGATCAGATTTCCCAGCCCCAGTCCAAGAATTAATCTATATAAACAGGCCTTGGGTTTGCAAAGAAGCCAAACGGTTCATTATAAAATTCACTGGCACATCCAGTTTTGTGCAACAGGCATTGATCGACGTACACTGCAGAGTGCACTGCGCACTGTATCACAATGTTAATTTAAACCTACACTTGATATAGGGTCGTGACTGAGCTGGCGTGGCGAAAATTGGGTCACGGTGCAAAAAAGGTTGAGAACTGCTGCTCTATCATTCCAAATCCGAAACAATAAAACATTTCGGCACTTGTGGAAGCCTTAATATTTTGTTGCTTGGGTGAAGCAGTTATCAAAACAGTCAGATTTGACTAATTGTTTTTGTCTCGTTTCACTGAAGCTGTTCACTTACAGGAGATAAGTGCCTGAAGGCTATGTGGCTAACACTCGCGCCACCTGCTGTCCCTGCTGTGTGCGTTACAACCAGCCTCTGTGGCCTTTAATCTGCTCTACGTGTTAGCTGAGCACCGCTTGCTGTTCCCCTTATCCTGTGTCTACTACACACCCAGCCTGAGTGTCACAACCTGGGAGCCTAGCCATGCATAAAGAGGGGCCTGTTGCTGTCATCACAGCAATATGGTAAGTTGGAGGTGGTGGTGGGGGGGGGGGGGTATAGATGGTGTAATTATCTTTGTACATGTAGAGGGAGGCATTAAGCGCTCCAGGAAGGCAGAAACCACATCAGCAAATATGAGAGAGACCGCCAATACAATGCTAACACGCCATATGCTGAATATTAGCCATAGCAGCGAATTAACTGATTAGCATTCTGGGAGCGTGAGGTACCGCTAGCAGAAAGCCCTCCCCTTTGGAGTTCATAACCTTGACTGCGACCCTGACCCAGGTGGAGAGCTGCGAACGAGGCTGAAGGTGGAGGCGGGGCGAGGGAGTGGCGCACGTACCGAACCAGGCCTGCTGATCGCCCTGGACCTCGATGGCCAGTCCGAAGTCGGCCAGTTTGACGGCAGCGTTCTTACACTTACTGGCCAGGAGCAGGTTCTCTGGCTGAGGGGAGGAGGGGTAGGGGAACACTCAGATTACCATGAAGGGGATTATCATGCGGTACACACCCCCCAACACACACACACACCCATCAAACACAGATCTGGTGACACAAATACACTCATTCTTAAACATACATAACAAAGCTAGCAGAATTAGCACACTATGCTTTGACCAGGACCGGCCACACGTCAGCCAATCGGGTGACACCAGGCGGCATCAGCTGCGATTTCATCAGGACCGTGTGAGCGGCCCACCCTCCGGCCTTGGGAAGGTGACACTTTGCGTGCGAGGTTCCTTTCCTTGTTCAGCTGCGTGGTTCTGCATCTGCAGCCCTAGCGTGGGTGGGGGGGGGGGGGGGGGGGGGTGCTGTCCTACATTAGGGACCCTCATTAATCTGCACTGGCGACAGTGTGTAATTGTGCTATCCCCACTGCAGGCCTGCCGCCGTCTCGGGGCCCTGCTGCTCCGTGCCACCAAGCGCACTGGCTGCCGTGTTATTTATATCCTCCAGTGCGGGAGCTGGGGGGGGGGGGGGGGGCTGACCACTGTTCGGGATGTGGCTTGAGCTCCCCTGTATCACAGACACTCCTGTCACTGCCATCTGTCTTCCTCTCCTTCCCAGCTCCTCTGGCTCCCTCCTTCCTCTCCTTCTCGGCTCCTCTGGCTCCCTCCTTCCTCTCCTTCTCGGCTCCTCTGGCTTCCTCCTTCTTCTCCTTCTCGGCTCCTCTGGCTCCCTCCTTCCTCTCCTTCCCAGCTCCTCTGGCTCCCTCCTTCCTCTCCTTCCCAGCTCCTCTGGCTCCCTCCTTCCTCTCCTTCTCGGCTCCTCTGGCTCCCTCCTTCCTCTCCTTCTCGGCTCCTCTGGCTCCCTCCTTCTTCTCCTTCTCGGCTCCTCTGGCTCCCTCCTTCTTCTCCTTCTCGGCTCCTCTGGCTCCCTCCTTCCTCTCCTTCTCGGCTCCTCTGGCTCCCTCCTTCCTCTCCTTCTTGGCTCCTCTGGCTCCCTCCTTCCTCTCCTTCCCGGCTCCTCTGGCTCCCTCCTTCCTCTCCTTCTCGGCTCCTCTGGCTCCCTCCTTCCTCTCCTTCCCGGCTCCTCTGGCTCCCTCCTTCCTCTCCTTCTCGGCTCCTCTGGCTCCCTCCTTCCTCTCCTTCTCGGCTCCTCTGGCTCCCTCCTTCTTCTCCTTCTCGGCTCCTCTGGCTCCCTCCTTCCTCTCCTTCTCGGCTCCTCTGGCTCCCTCCTTCCTCTCCTTCTCGGCTCCTCTGGCTCCCTCCTTCTTCTCCTTCTCGGCTCCTCTGGCTCCCTCCTTCCTCTCCTTCTCGGCTCCTCTGGCTCCCTCCTTCCTCTCCTTCCCGGCTCCTCTGGCTCCCTCCTTCCTCTCCTTCTCAGCTCCTCTGGCTCCCTCCTTCCTCTCCTTCCCGGCTCCTCTGGCTCCCTCCTTCCTCTCCTTCCCAGCTCCTCTGGCTCCCTCCTTCCTCTCCTTCCCGGCTCCTCTGGCTCCCTCCTTCCTCTCCTTCCCGGCTCCTCTGGCTCCCTCCTTCCTCTCCTTCCCAGCTCCTCTGGCTCCCTCCTTCCTCTCCTTCCCGGCTCCTCTGGCTCCCTCCTTCCTCTCCTTCCCAGCTCCTCTGGCTCCCTCCTTCCTCTCCTTCCCGGCTCCTCTGGCTCCCTCCTTCCTCTCCTTCTCGGCTCCTCTGGCTCCCTCCTTCCTCTCCTTCTCGGCTCCTCTGGCTCCCTCCTTCCTCTCCTTCCCGGCTCCTCTGGCTCCCTCCTTCCTCTCCTTCCCGGCTCCTCTGGCTCCCTCCTTCTTCTCCTTCTCGGCTCCTCTGGCTCCCTCCTTCCTCTCCTTCTTGGCTCCTCTGGCTCCCTCCTTCCTCTCCTTCCCGGCTCCTCTGGCTCCCTCCTTCCTCTCCTTCCCGGCTCCTCTGGCTCCCTCCTTCCTCTCCTTCCCGGCTCCTCTGGCTCCCTCCTTCCTCTCCTTCTCGGCTCCTCTGGCTCCCTCCTTCCTCTCCTTCTCGGCTCCTCTGGCTCCCTCCTTCCTCTCCTTCCCGGCTCCTCTGGCTCCCTCCTTCCTCTCCTTCTCGGCTCCTCTGGCTCCCTCCTTCCTCTCCTTCCCGGCTCCTCTGGCTCCCTCCTTCTTCTCCTTCTCGGCTCCTCTGGCTCCCTCCTTCCTCTCCTTCCCGGCTCCTCTGGCTCCCTCCTTCCTCTCCTTCTCGGCTCCTCTGGCTCCCTCCTTCCTCTCCTTCCCGGCTCCTCTGGCTCCCTCCTTCCTCTCCTTCCCAGCTCCTCTGGCTCCCTCCTTCCTCTCCTTCTCGGCTCCTCTGGCTCCCTCCTTCCTCTCCTTCTCGGCTCCTCTGGCTCCCTCCTTCCTCTCCTTCTCGGCTCCTCTGGCTCCCTCCTTCCTCTCCTTCTCGGCTCCTCTGGCTCCCTCCTTCCTCTCCTTCCCGGCTCCTCTGGCTCCCTCCTTCCTCTCCTTCCCGGCTCCTCTGGCTCCCTCCTTCCTCTCCTTCTCGGCTCCTCTGGCTCCCTCCTTCCTCTCCTTCTCGGCTCCTCTGGCTCCCTCCTTCCTCTCCTTCTCGGCTCCTCTGGCTCCCTCCTTCCTCTCCTTCTCGGCTCCTCTGGCTCCCTCCTTCCTCTCCTTCTCGGCTCCTCTGGCTCCCTCCTTCTTCTCCTTCTCGGCTCCTCTGGCTCCCTCCTTCTTCTCCTTCTCGGCTCCTCTGGCTCCCTCCTTCCTCTCCTTCTCGGCTCCTCTGGCTCCCTCCTTCCTCTCCTTCTTGGCTCCTCTGGCTCCCTCCTTCCTCTCCTTCCCGGCTCCTCTGGCTCCCTCCTTCCTCTCCTTCCCGGCTCCTCTGGCTCCCTCCTTCCTCTCCTTCTCGGCTCCTCTGGCTCCCTCCTTCCTCTCCTTCTCGGCTCCTCTGGCTCCCTCCTTCCTCTCCTTCTCGGCTCCTCTGGCTCCCTCCTTCCTCTCCTTCTCGGCTCCTCTGGCTCCCTCCTTCCTCTCCTTCCCGGCTCCTCTGGCTCCCTCCTTCCTCTCCTTCTCGGCTCCTCTGGCTCCCTCCTTCCTCTCCTTCCCGGCTCCTCTGGCTCCCTCCTTCCTCTCCTTCTCGGCTCCTCTGGCTCCCTCCTTCTTCTCCTTCCCGGCTCCTCTGACTCCCTCCTTCCTCTCCTTCCCGGCTCCTCTGGCTCCCTCCTTCCTCTCCTTCTCGGCTCCTCTGGCTCCCTCCTTCCTCTCCTTCTCGGCTCCTCTGGCTCCCTCCTTCCTCTCCTTCCCGGCTCCTCTGGCTCCCTCCTTCCTCTCCTTCTCGGCTCCTCTGGCTCCCTCCTTCTTCTCCTTCCCGGCTCCTCTGACTCCCTCCTTCCTCTCCTTCCCGGCTCCTCTGGCTCCCTCCTTCTTCTCCTTCTCGGCTCCTCTGGCTCCCTCCTTCCTCTCCTTCTCGGCTCCTCTGGCTCCCTCCTTCTTCTCCTTCCCGGCTCCTCTGGCTCCCTCCTTCCTCTCCTTCTCGGCTCCTCTGGCTCCCTCCTTCCTCTCCTTCTCGGCTCCTCTGGCTCCCTCCTTCCTCTCCTTCTCGGCTCCTCTGGCTCCCTCCTTCCTCTCCTTCTCAGCACATCCCTCTTTCCTGACGCGCGCTGCCTTCGAACGAACCTGTTCCATAGCCGGACCGAACAGAACACTGTGGGAGCTGAAGACCCTATGGGTTGCGCTCCTATCCAGAACCGGGCCTAACAGTACTAAAGCCATCCAGAATCATCTTCCTACACGGAACTGGGCCTCGCTCCTGTACCAAATCCCCTCTGGGCAGCGTTCCCGTACAGAAACAGGTCACATTCCCTTGCAGTTCCATCCTATTCAGTGTTCAGTGCTCCCAGGCTACACAAACCGACACCCTCAGCAAACACATCCGCATCCACACACCACAGAACCAAAATGCTGCGTTAACACATAGGGAGAAGTCAGAACCCGGCCACATCTCTGACCGACTCAGACATTTTAGGGGACTCTGCTTATTGGTTCTGTAATTTAAAATTGACCACCAACTAACCGTACATGACATTCATTCCCTGACTATTCATTAATCACTTGTTAACTCCCCCATCCCTCCACAATCCGAAAGAAACAAAACAGCTGACAAAGACCCAGACATCTTCACACTTTCTGTTTGGAGGGTTTTCACCTCACAGAGACACTCCCACAAGGGTGACATTTTCACAAGACAGACATGGACAGTAATCCCTGTTAGAATAATGTGAATCCACACACACACACACACACACACACACACACACTTGCATACAGAGTAGCACAAACTCCAGGCGATACACCTCCCAAAGTACGCACATCAGCTCCGCACAGTGACGCAGATAAAGGAGGTTACACTCACACTGCCCCACTGGAACTGAGACTAGCTGTGAAAGTGGGTTACAGAGAGAGGGGTGTGTGCGGCTGGGGGGTGAGACAAAAATCAATCCCATCTCCCTCTGTCAGTCTGCTCGGAGGGAGTGGGGGAACTAAGGCAGAGAGTCATGTACACGCACAGAACACGGAACATGGAGCACGTGGTGAGAGAGGCAGGCCAGCGATCACACTGTCCTCAGGATCTCACGATCCAAGATGGCGGTTCGGCATTTTCTGTATCACACTCTGACAATATAATAGTGACAATACCACAGCGCTGATTGGAGCCTGGCGCTCAGGTGTGGTCGGATGTATGTCCCAGCTTTACCCTGGAGTGATGTACTCGGGCCCCGGGCCGAACTGACGAGAATAAACAGCACAGAGCTGCTCGGCATAAAACTGTGAGGTGACGTTCACTATTAAGTGTGAACCAAGAGCTCTGAGGAGACAAGCCTGAATGGGAAAGCACCCAAACCATAGTGACTGACTGGTCCTACGAGGCTACATGTCTAAGCTATTTCTGATTACATTCTTTTATATAATTTTATAAAAATAAACAGTGGTAAAAATTAATTCTGCCTGTGATCAAAAGATAACAGAATTAATTTTCTTCAAGCAGGCCTCCCCAGGTAAAGTCCAGCCCAATGTTTACAGGGCTAGTGCCTTGGGAAATGGCTAATATTATAATGTGCCGTTTCATTCAAGGGGGACACTTCTCATACAGCATCAGGAGGAGGAAACAAAACACTGAGAGTCCGAAAGATGTCAGCCGGCCTTCAGAGTCTTCAGGGGTGACTCATGCAGTACGCGTGCACATGCAAGCTGGCAGCAAGTCATTCGGATCGGACTCTGCAGAGTCTATACAGTGACGTTTTTATGGGTGGTCTGCTTCCAGGTCACAGAGCAGGTCTCCGAGCAAAGATAGCTTAGCGCTTTGCTAAGGTGTCTCCTTAAACCGGGTCACCTTCAAAGCAAGGAATGAGTTCCCCTTGATCAAGTGTCACGTCCCAAGAAGACTTCAGGCAGAAGTGCTATTGCAACACAAGCAAAATATCAACACAGATGATATGAAAATGCTAACACCCTGCCATCATAAACGGTATCACGGCGCTAACACAATGCTATCATGATGCCATCGCTGTGCTAGCACAGTGCTATCACCATGCAATTCCTGTGTTAGCGCAATGGTATGACAATGCTATCGGCATGCTAACACAATGCTATTATGATTGCACTGCAGTGCTAACAAGGCCCAAACGCTATGTGCTTGGCCGATGTTACCTGGATGTTAACACAACTTTATTACTGTGCTTTTCTAATGCCTGGCCTGGAAACTCGCCTGCTCTGAAGGACCTGCTTCAGCTTATTACAGCAGAATGTCTTAGCATGTCTTAGCATGTCTTAGCATGTCTTGAACCCCAATGAAATATCCAGAATTCATTGGCCTCGTTCTCATTGAAATCAAATCCCAGAACAACAGTTTATAATAAGCATGACGAGACCATTTATCAGACGTCAATGCTCACATACCTACCGTCCTGGGCAGGAATCGTTTAATTGCATCTCTTTGATGAATGTTTATTGACATCATTTGCATCTTGATGACGTGTAAAGCGCGACATGTGATGTCAGGTGCCAAAGAAACCCACAGTCGACGTCATAGAGCAAGATTTTTGTAAATTTTGAACATTTTAAAGGGATAGGTCCCTCGTAATTTGATAACACTTAAAATTTTTCAGTGTTAGACACAAATTCATACATATATGAAGACCCAGACAAGACAGGAAAGATGGCAGGAGTGCTGTCTATAGGATCTCTGAGAGTCGACATGAACTAGACGGCGCTTAGAAATAACAGTAATAGTAATAATAATAATTATAGTAATAGTGTACATACAGACTCACCAACAAATACAAACAGCACAGATATACAGCAATGCAGGAAACATGGCGGACAGGACCTGCCACTCACCTTCAGGTCCCGGTGGACCACGCCCATTTGGTGGCAGTGAAGCACCGCCTCCAGGATCTGCTGGATGCAATGACTGCATGCAAACACCAGGGGGCGCATGTTAGTCTGAGCAGCGTCACAGTCTCGTGCACAGGCCAGGGTTTTTGGGGGTGGGGGGGTGGGGGTGCTGAGTTGGGTGAGGAAATCTTTCCTGCCTCTTCCCATGCCCTTCCACTACACATCCTCAGATACAGAAATGCAAACGAAGGTGTGGAACAGAACTATGAGGTTCTTAGAGCTATACACCGCTATACACCGCTATACACCACTATACACCACTATACACCGCTATACACCACTATACACCGCTATACACCGCTATACACCGCTATACACCGCACCAAAGGGGCACTCCAACAGAACCAGCTTGACAGAGACTGTCGGAACATTCAATGGACTGCGAAGTACACAGCACATAATAGAAAGAGCACAGCAGCATTCAGAACCTTTGAAATCTAAGATCTCTTGACATATCTCATATCTGATCATCTTACATCTTGCGGGGCACCTTCACAGCTCATGGCTGCCCCTCTGTATGGAGTCTGTGGGCTCTCCTTGTCTCACCTTAAGCAGAAGGTGAGCAAGGCCCAACCTCTCCAGGAGTATCGGATGCTAGCAGGCCAGTGTTCTGACCCCAAAAAGATCTGATCTATAAAAAAACTACTCAAGCAGAAGCATAAATAAAGTACTACTACCCTATTCTCCCCGTGTAGTCCGGCTTTCCTTCTAGGGTACAAAGACGCAGAATTATGTTGACTGCCATTTCTAAACTGTCCGCAGTGTATCACTGAGTTTGTGTGTGAATGTGCCCTGAGATGGACTGGTGTCCCATCCTGGGTGACCCCCTGCCTTGTACTTCCATGGACAGGCTTCCAGGTCCTCTGGAGACCCTGATTACTTATTAGAAGATGGATGGATGGAGGCTCACGTCAAAGTAAATTCCAATCACAGAGGATCAATGGAGGACTAGCAGGAAGGAATGTTATATGGTATATAGTAAATATCCCAAAACCAAATAAACAAAGACAATGACTCTGTCAAAAAACACCACATCTATAAACCTTCCTGTTATCTATCCATTACTCATAACCAGAAAACCCATAATATTCTGAAATGTACTGGCATGCACAGCTGCCATTTTGGACAACAACCTGACATGCTGTTTATGTCAGAGGCTGTGCTGGCTAGTGGCGTGGAAACGGGAAATTACGGGCTGTCAGGGGAACCCGATAAAGGGTGCTAGGTCAGAGGTCAAAGGCTGAAGGTCAGTGTTTCCTGTGCTCATTCGTGACTGTGAGAGATCCTGGCAGGGACGTTGACAGAGCTGGCATGGTATTTTCAATCTGCATCCACTGGGAAATAATCTCTTTATGTATGAAATATAGGTATTAATAGCTACTGGATGGGTCTGTTGTTCATGACATAACTGTGAATTAACTTTTTTTTGTCTAAGCTTGTGACCTCTTGCCTGGGTGAAGGTGCTGTAAACGAAACTGCGTGACTGAGCCACATGACATCTGGCCCTACAGTAAACTGCAGACAGGGTGCTTCTGTTCTGGGGTGAGAGAGAAACAGAGAAAGAGAGAATAAGAGGGTGGGAGAAAAGGAGAGGGAAGTGGTGAGAGTGGAGGGGTGAGCAGATGAGAGAGGGAGAAAGAAGGGGTGAGAGTGGGAGAGAGAAGGGGTGAGAGTGGAGGGGTGAGCGGATGAGAGTGGGAGAGAGAAGGGGTGAGAGTGGGAGAGAGAAGGGGTGAGAGTGGGAGAGAGAAGAGGTGAGAGTGGAGGGGTGAGTGGATGAGAGTGGGAGAGAGAAGGGGTGAGAGTGGAGGGGTGAGTAGATGAGAGAGGGAGAGAGAAGGGGTGAGAGTGGAAGGGTGAGCAGATGAGAGAGGGAAAGAGAAGGGGTGAGAGTTGGAGAGAGAAGGGGTGAGAGTGGGAGAGAGAAGGGGTGAGAGTGGGAGAGAGAAGGGGTGAAAGTGGAAGGGTGAGCGGATGAGAGTGTGAGAGAGAAGGGGTGAGAGTTGGAGAGAGAAGGGGTGAGAGTGGGAGAGAGAAGGGGTGAAAGTGGAAGGGTGAGCGGATGAGAGTGGGAGAGAGAAGGGGTGAGAGTTGGAGAGAGAAGGGGTGAGAGTGGGAGAGAGAAGGGGTGAGAGTTGGAGAGAGAAGGGGTGAGAGTGGGAGAGAGAAGGGGTGAGAGTGGGAGAGAGAAGGGGTGAGAGTTGGAGAGAGAAGGGGTGAGAGTGGGAGAGAGAAGGGGTGAGAGTTGGAGAGAGAAGGGGTGAGAGTGGGAAAGAGGCAGCAAGTGAGGAGGGAACAGTTGTGAATTAGTTAAGTTCAGAGCAGTAAATTAGGGCCCCATGCCTTCTTCAAAAAATAAATATGGGGCCAGTGACATACACATATCAATTAGCCAACGAGAAAATGTGTGTGTGTGTCTGTGTGTTTGTGTGTGTGTGCTGTGCCAAGACAGGGAGGGGGCTGTTATGAGTCAGGGTGTGGGCTGTGACAATATATATTTGTCTGCCTGTGTTAGTGTGCCTCCGTAGGAGAGAGATGCAGATTAAGGGAATGAGAATGAGCAGCTCGTGTGCTTATCTTAGTATGATGATGTGTGTGTGTGTCTGTGCGTGTGTGTGTGCGTGTGTGTGTGTGCGTGTGTGTGCACTAATGCTGGTTTGCAGAGGAGTGGGTGTGTATCAGAGAGAGTGGTGGTCTGTGCGTCTGTGTGTGTGAGTGTGAAAATGAGCGAGGACGTGTGTGTCTGTGCGTCTCTCCTGCCTGATTTGAATTGATTTACACTTTCCCCGCTGTTCAGGGGCCAGTGGATGCCGCCAGTCCAAGCTTCCAGCCACACACTCCCACAACGTCGCGCCACCTCTGTGAAATCGGCATCCCGGCGGCGACACACTCCCACGCCCAAGGACTGTGGGCGGGAATAAACCTGCTGCTGACTGACAGCACGCGAGAGTCCCACCCAGTCCAGGTCTTCCAGCCTCCGGATTCCAAACGATATTTCAGACTCAGAGTTCTTCCGCAGAGATTATAAATCTGCGTGGCTGCAGGCTGTGCACACGTGCCCACGCACTATCGAGGGGTGTCCGGTGCTCATCTGGAGACCGATCTGCGGGCCCCCACTGCAAGAGCCTCGCGTTTCAAGATGTCCACCCTGGACGAAGAACAACGGTAGTCGGGATCACTGCCAGAGGCACCAGATCACAGCCTGCCCACTCGCCCGGCGGGCAGCTGCTCATAGAGGAGGAGCCGAACCTCAGAGAGAACACAATTATGCAAAGTGGAGCGGGGGGTGCAGTGATGCGAGCCCAAAGAAGCAGGCTGCTCACCAGGGGACGCAGAGTCAGTGAACGGGGGGGATTTTCCACCTCTGGGATTCTCTAAACAAGAGCCGGGCCTGTTATGGTCATGCTTAAGCTAAGGCTGATACACACACACAAAGACAAGGTAACACAACCAAAATGAAACCACAGGAGCATCCGAATGGCAGCCTTTAATGTGATCGAAGGTGTGAGACAGGCCAGCAGGTCACCTGTGGAAGGCGATAGATAGAGGAGGCGGGGTTAAGACAGGGGGCGGGGCTTGGGTTAAGGAAGGGGAGGGGCTTACTGGGCAGTCAGTGCAGCAGAAGCAAATCAGAGTGCTGGACTCGTACAGGATCACAGGCAGACGGACAGGCAGACGGACAGGCAAGGCAGGGAACGCTGCACATACTGACCTTCAGGTCCCTGTGAACTATGTCATGTTGGTGAATGTGATTGACACTGTCTAGAATCTGATGGATACAGTGACTGTGAAAACAAAATGGAAGAAAAGGAGGGAGGCGAGGAAAGAAAAAGGCAGGGTGAGGAGGAATGGCCGAGGCGGGGGTTACGGCGGTGAAAGAGGTGCAACGCGGGAAGGAGTGGGGGCGGGGGGGGGGGGGGGGGGGATGGCAAAAGCCATGGATTGAAATGGAGAAAAATGGGGGGAGGATGGGGGGTACAGTGAGGAGACAAAACCATTTAAACACGATGACAAACAGCGACCAAGTAGAGAGAGCAGAGCCAGACGCACTTAGAACATAGGGGGGGGGGTGAGGGGGGGGGCTTTGGAGGGAATAGAGGGAGAGTGGGGGGGGTGTGAAAGGAGGGACAGAAGAACGTGAGAGAGGGAGGAAGAGAGAGAAACGATGTACATGTACTTCACGCCTGGAAAGAGTTAAATGTTCTGGAAGTGTGAGTGATCTGCTGTAGCAGGGAGGCAGTTCTGTCTCTGCTGCCCACACACTGTCTACTGAGTGGGCAGAGAAAGGGGGACGGGGGGGGGGAGAGAGAGAGAGAGAGAAACACCGCGCACAGTGGGGACCGCAGGGGCCACAGCAGGAAGAGCGCCCCCTACAGGCCCTGCGCTGTCGCCCGCATGCACCAGCAGGTTAGCGGCTGAAGAGCCAGGATCACTGAGTGAGCTGCTCAAGATGACCCGTTTGGGAAAGAACCCGTAATAACGGAAAAAAGTGAAGGTGCCCACATCGGGTGACGCCCCCAGCGGAGCGAATACTGGTGATCAGCTGATCTGGCTCCATGGCCCTAAACTGAAGAAGAGGGTAATTTTGTGTGTTCGAAAGAGTATGGGCTCAAATCCCAAGGCTGGGTACAGCCTGGTCTTATGCCCTTCCTGTGGTTACGGATCCCCAGCACATGCTGGCCGGCCTGACAGAATAGCGCTACAGTGGCCGGCTGGTTGCCGTGGCACCCATGCCCCCTAACCGTAACCCCCTTTCTTCTTCCTGTTCATGCCCAATTGCCTGTTAACCAGCTACGGGTTCGAATAGGCCCATGGGGGTATCCAGAATTCACAGTACCCTCCTTAAACCTGCACCGCTCTCTGTCGCGCGCACACACACACACACACACACACACACACACACACACACACACACACACACACACGCACGCACACACACACACACACACACACACACACACACACACACACACGCACGCACACACACACACACACACACACACACACACGCACGCACACGCACGCACGCACACACACACACACACACACACACACACACACACACACACACACGCACACACACACACGCACACACACACACACACACACACACACACGCTCGCCCCCACAGTGTGAGACCGTGTGACCTCCCCCTCCCTTCCGTGGTCACGCAGTTACCCCTGAGTCAGAGTGAGCACGGCACGCTGCTAATTATCTCCTCTAATTGAGGCCTACTTTCAGGGGGGGTCCAAGGGACTGTAACAGCACGCCGGGCCAAGCCAAAGGGGGCTTAGTGACTCACACGCACACACACACACACACACACACACACACACACACGCACACGCACACACACACACACACAGAGGAGTATACAGGCCCCACAGGCACAGACGGACCCTCACACACAGATATATCACAGTAAATCCAATGAATAACTATAAAATCTAAAAGCTTCATCACCTGAAATCCAATTTAATCTGAAATCTGTTCTAAGGTACAACAGCAGCTCCCTGGATTTTTCCCAAACCGCAGCCTGACAAACTGCCACATTCGGTCACCGAGTAACGGCTGCAGCCCAGGAGGAGGGGGACCTAGCGACGGGACCCGGACCAGGGCCGTGGTGCATGCCAAGTGAGTGTGGGTGGGGAGGGGGGGTCCTTATGTGTTGGGGGGGGATCTGAGTAAAAAGGACAGTTTCTGCTGCAGGCAAGAAACGGGAAAATAGGAGTCAGGTCAAGGAGAGACAGCAGTGCGGAGGGTGTCTGTGCTCATTGGTGACGCATGACGGGAACGAGCGGTAAAGGTGGGTACAGGCCTGCGGTCAGCGTGAGGAATACCCCCAGAGAGCAGCCAATCAGGCGTTTCCGTGGGACACTCTACATGCCCTGGGTGTTTGGCAAGACCGGGGAGTCGACTTAAAAAAACACATACACATTTATGTGTGTGTTTGTGTGTGTGTGTGTGTGTGTGTGTGTGTGTGTGTGTGTGTGCGCGTGTGTGTGTGTGTGTGTACATATCTCACCGGGGAAACTGGACCGTGAAGAAGAGCGTACAAGAAAACTGTATATGAAAAGGAAGGAACAGAGAGAGAGAGAGAGAGAGAGAGGTGGGGGGAGAGAGGGAGAGGCGCGTGGGCAGACAGAGAGAGAGTAACGTGGGGAGGGTTGAGAGAAGGAGAGGCAGGGGAGGTGGGGGGGGCGGGTTGAGGGAGGTGGGGGCGGGTTGAGGGAGGTGGGGGGGCGGGTTGAGGGAGGTGGGGGGCGGGGTTGAGGGAGGTGGGGGGGTGGGTTGAGGGAGGTGGGGGGCGGGTTGAGGGAGGTGGGGGGGCGGGTTGAGGGAGGTGGGGGGGCGGGTTGAGGGAGGTGGGGGGGCGGGTTGAGGGAGGTGGGGGCGGGTTGAGGGAGGGTGGGGGGCGGGGTTGAGGGAGGTGGGGGTGGGTTGAGGGAGGTGGGGGGCGGGTTGAGGGAGGTGGGGGGCGGGTTGAGGGAGGTGGGGGGGCGGGTTTGAGGGAGGTGGGGGCGGGTTGAGGGAGGTGGGGGCGGGTTGAGGGAGGTGGGGGGGCGGGTTGAGGGAGGTGGGGGGCGGGTTGAGGGAGGTGGGGGCGGGTTGAGGGAGGTGGGGGCGGGTTGAGGGAGGTGGGGGGCGGGTTGAGGGAGGTGGGGGGCGGGTTGAGGGAGGTGGGGGCGGGTTGAGGGAGGTGGGGGGCGGGTTGAGGGAGGTGGGGGGCGGGTTGAGGGAGGTGGGGGCGGGTTGAGGGAGGTGGGGGCGGGTTGAGGGAGGTGGGGGGCGGGTTGAGGGAGGTGGGGGCGGGTTGAGGGAGGTGGGGGCGGGTTGAGGGAGGTGGGGGGCGGCGGGTTGAGGGAGGTGGGGGGCGGGTTGAGGGAGGTGGGGGCGGGTTGAGGGAGGTGGGGGCGGGTTGAGGGAGGTGGGGGGGGCGGGTTGAGGGAGGTGGGGGGCGGGTTGAGGGAGGTGGGGGGGCGGGTTGAGGGAGGTGGGGGGCGGGTTGAGGGAGGTGGGGGCGGGTTGAGGGAGGTGGGGGTGGGGGGGGGGGCGGGTTGAGGGAGGTGGGGGGCGGGTTGAGGGAGGTGGGGGGCGGGTTGAGGGAGGTGGGGGGCGGGTTGAGGGAGGTGGGGGGCGGGTTGAGGGAGGTGGGGGCGGGTTGAGGGAGGTGGGGGGCGGGTTGAGGGAGGTGGGGGGCGGGTTGAGGGAGGTGGGGGCGGGTTGAGGGAGGTGGGGGCGGGTTGAGGGAGGTGGGGGCGGGTTGAGGGAGGTGGGGGCTCCTACCTGGCGTCTGCCTCGCTGTAATACTCTCTGGCCACGATGTCCTCAAACAGCTCGCCGCCAGTCACCCTGTGATGGGGGGACAGGGAGTCAATGCCCACACACCCGCCGCGGCCACAGAGCACGACCCTGCGTGATCAGGACTGTGCCCACGTGTGTCTCGGCACGCGTATGTGCATGTGAAGGTGGGCATCGCTGGCGTCTTCAGGTGTGTGTGTGAGGCTGTGTGTTTGGGGTGGGGGATGGGTGATGGATGGGGAATCCTCTGAAACAGAGATCCTGGGCCTTGGGGGGGGGGGGGGGGGAAGCCCATTCCGCAGGATACACTGGCGCTGGGCAGCCCGGATCCGTTGCCTTGGAAACAGGCTCCTCGCCACCAGGCAACGCGGAGGGAAGGAAGAGGAGCGCAGAGCGAGGGCACAGGAGCACGGGGGGCTCCACCGCGGCAAAACGAGGAGGATGAAACAGCAGAGGATCGGATTACAGCCTCTGTAGGGGCGGAGTTAAAGGGACAGGTACTGGGGGGGAGGGGGGGCGCGTGGTTGTGTATGTGGCGCCCGGAGACACTTACAAGTCAAAGAGGAGGTAATGGAAGCCTTCTTCTGATATACTGTCATGAAGTCGAACTGCAAGAGAGGACAGGATGGTGATAAACAGCATGGAGACGGAACTCCACCAAGGAGCCACAAGCAGGGAAAATAACACCCCCTCACCGTCAAACAAGCGGACGGGGAGAGCTACCCTCGCGTGTGAGAGAGAAAGGCCGGCGCAGCCCACCTGCACGTTCCCTGCAGGGCAGCCGACAGCTCTGTAAAGCCCAGAGGCATGTAAACACCGCAAATTCCCTGTTATATAACAGACTGGAGCAGGCAGTTCATGAGGGCACCTCCCCCCGGGTCCGTGCTCGACGGAGGCAAGAGGCATCAGCTATCAGGCAAATGACGGATGCAATGAACTGACGTGCCCCATATTTTAAACCTCGAAGCAGTGTGAGAGATTCAATTTCCTCCTCTGCTGACGTGAAAATGCACATATTTAAAGAGCAGGGTGTGTGGGCGGCGGTGGCCATGGCGACCGGCCTGCATCCACAGACGTACCGATGTTGGGATGTTTGAGCAGACGGCAGATCCGAGCCTCCCTCTCTAGCTTCTGATGATCTAAGGAGAGACAGTGGCAGAATCAGAGACACACACGGATCTGACGGGGCGAGACAGGGTTTCCTTCTCAGTCTACGTACAGGCTGATGGGAGAACAGCCATTACCCACAATGCCCCACAGGCCAGAGCTGCGCGGCAAATATGAAAGGACAGAATGATATTTGGGCTCGACGCCCCTTAAAAAAACAAAAAAACACCCAAATATAGCAATATTTGCATTGAAAGGTAAGGTGTGCAAAACGTATTCTGGATTCTTAACAAATTAATCCCCGGTGCTGTGTAAATTTCGTCCTGTTCACTCCTGGCTTCACCCAATCAGCTCGTACAGTAACCGAAGCCTTGACTGACTGAATCAGTACCATGACCAAGGAGCGGCACAGAGCGAGATGGTGGCCAATCACACGCTAAGAATAGCGATAAACCACCAGCTGTGATGCACGTGGTAGAGGATTAAACTGCCGATGACGTAGTAATCGGCGTCTCCCATAGTGACGGGGGTGATGAGTGGCACATGGAATGGAGGTAGACATGCCCTCTAACTGGATGGTGTTGAATCCAAACCCTAACTTATGATGGGCTGGGGGGCACCAAACCTTATACTCCTCGAACCCATTCTCACAGCTAAAGACGGGCTGCCCCAGCTGCTGTGGAAGGCTGGGTTCATCGGAAGCTGGGTCCGGACCCTAGTGTACTGTTACAGCATGGTACCCACCAGGAATCATCAAACCCCAATACCCGCCGGTTAGAACCGTCGTGCAATGCAAGTCTGCTACCTTAGTTCATAAACAATTAATGACTCATTCATGGGATGAAAGTCTTGCCTCCTTCTGGTGGCAGTGTGAGCCGTTTGCTTCATGCCCAAGGGAACCTTAAAGCCAAAGATAATGGCTGAATGAGGGAACATCAGGGAGCATAGAGTCATTACCAGGAGCAGATCCATTCTGTGTGAAGGCTGCAGTGCGAAGGCTGCAGTGTGAAGGCTGCAGTGCGAAGGCTGCAGAGTGAAGGCTGCAGTGTGAAGGCTGCAGCGTCGCCTGTCCCATGCAGACCGCAGAGTGATTTCAATGCATCGCTCGGCGATAGCTGCTGCTGTGTCTGGCTTGCTATCTGGGGTGCTGTGTGGCTCCATAGGTTAGGGATCTATGTCTGTATCCAGATGGTTGTGGGTTCAAATCCCACGGACAGCAGAATAATCACATCACCATCTGGTCCTCACGCCCCACCTTCTATCTAAGCTTGAACACCCCCATGGCAAAGCCCCATTCATCTCGACACGGTTCCTACATATGTAAACTTGCCAGTAACATAACCACAAAGTCAGCTGACATGAGGGGTCTGTGGCACGGCCATCGGGGCCAGACATTCGTTCCTGCAGCCCTAGTCTATAAATCCCTTAAGATTTGATTCTGCCAGATGAACCCCTGACGTTGGGGGGGGGGGTTTCTTTGTTCTACAATCACACTCTGATGTTTCCTCGGTAAAGTAATACTTGACTTTCTTTGGAAAACCGGAGTTTTCCCTCTCATGGGCCATTCAACACCGCCCCCCCCCCCCCCCCCCAACCGCCTGTGGAAGGCTGCCAGGTGGTACCAGCCGGCTCTCGGGTTGCGTTGCTATGGCGATCCGACAAAGCGTTATGAGCTGGTCATGGCAGGTCTCACTCCTCATGGCTGACACTGATTCGCGGTGAAGCCTTCCCCTGTTGGGACTCTATGGTACGTGCCGATTGGTCTCCCCCCGTTGGGGCTCTATGGTGCGTGCCGATTGGTCTCCCCCTGTTGGGACTCTATGGTACGTGCCGATTGGTCTCCCCCCGTTGGGGCTCTATGGTGCGTGCCGATTGGTCTCCCCCTGTTGGGACTCTATGGTACGTGCCGATTGGTCTCCCCCCGTTGGGGCTCTATGGTACGTGCCGATTGGTCTCCCCCCGTTGGGGCTCTATGGTGCGTGCCGATTGGTCTCCCCCCGTTGGGACTCTATGGTGCGTGCCGATTGGTCTCCCCCCGTTGGGGCTCTATGGTACGTGCCGATTGGTCTCCCCCCGTTGGGGCTCTATGGTACGTGCCGATTGGTCTCCCCCCGTCGGGGCTCTATGGTACGTGCCGATTGGTCTCCCCCCGTCGGGGCTCTATGGTACGTGCCGATTCACGGCACAGCTGGGCTGAGCTGCAAGCCCATTGGGTGAGTGGGGGAGGGGTTAGCAAACTGTTCAGCGGGTGAAAATGCATGAAGCGACAGAACAGAGCTCAAAGGAAAGGAAGCCGAGTGGTGGAAGGCTGGGGTGTGCGGGGGCTGGGGGTTAAGGACGGAGAAACCATGCGTGAGAAAGATGGAGCAGGATCCAGGAAAAGGGAGGAGGGGGAAACTGTCAATGTGTTTATGGGGCCAAAACAGGGACACTGAGTGGAGCCAGTCCAGCGAGCTGGAACTGCAGCAGTGTGGATCTGGTCCTGGTTCTGGTTCAGGGTGCAGTGTGCATGTCTGGTCATTGAACCCTGCGACCGAATACAACATAGGTCCACGTTAGAAACTGGGGGGCCTGGACCCCGTGACATACCGCTCGTTCCAACAGCCGATTAACCTCCACAAAATCAGAAGATTTACCCACAATTCCACTCCCTGGCAGCAGTTGGCTTTAGGATGTGAGACACAGTCCCGATGCAGCTCTGAAGTCAGTGTGTCTTGCACCATGTGGTCGCGCTGCACCCGGGGTAGCGCTCCGCTGATATGGCGTGATGCCCACACCCCCGCCCCCGCGTGAAGGCCCTCCCGGAAGCCAGAGCTCCGGTGGCAGCTGGGACGTCTTTGACGAGGCTACAAGTGTCACAGTGGTTAGGGGCAGTGGACCCCACTGAAGACCCCTCCTTCTGTCAGCCCCTTTTGTAACAGCACAGGGAGGCGGATATATAAGGGGGGGCTGTTGTTGACACTGGTGGGTCAAACGGGGCTGAGCGTGCCGTCCTCATGTCAGCCTGCTCGCACCGGCTTCTCTTACACCAAAAGCCCCCCCCCCCCCCGGCAGACGGCTGTTCCCCTCAGCCGGAAAGGAATCCATGAAAACCTGAAGCCAAGCGATGACCAAAATCCCTCGGGGCCGTTGATCCTCCGAACGCTAGTCTTATGGTGAAGAAGCCAACGTGACACATAAATACATCGCTCTGGAGAGCGAGTTCTGCCACACTTTTTCCCTTTAAGGCTTGAATCAGCAGTATAACCTCACAACTTTGTGGCTTCAAGATGCTGCCTCTATCATTCAAGAAAACACTCAATGATAATGGAAACTGTCAGATTACAGGGTCGCTGTCAACATTCAGTCATTACAGGAGTTTCACTGCTGAGTGGGTGACACTGCACTTTGGGCAAATCCAGGTCATCCCTCTACTGCATTGCAGCTACCGCTGAGCCACCAAACTAACCAATCACAATCCGTGCTTAAACTCTGCACTGCCCTATTGGGCCACGAGACTGCCCATCATAAATGCTTGCCCACCCCCCACTACAGTACCACCCCTTTCCATACAACTGCTCCCTAATTGGTTCTCCTTCTTGCCAGTGTTCACACCCCAACCTGCCCCCTCACATTTGCTCCAGTTTCCATTTACCACTATTCCATTAACCACTTCACTGCCAAGCCGAAACCGTTGACTGTTACTCAGGGGAACGTTAAGAGGTTTTCTTCTAGGTGAATTTCTCTGGCCACTTCAGCATCCTACAATTGCTACCTCAAGTGATACTGCTAACAAGGCAGACTCAACAAAAACAGCCAAGCTCAGTGTTACCAGCTCATGTTAAACAACTAAAAACATGCTTCACAAAATATCTATCCCCGTAATTTGGGTCCAGCTTAATGTGTTATCTACGGGTACTACAGGGAGCCCCCGGCACCGCCTGCTGTGGGGAGAGGGGCCCCCGTGCCGAGGGCTGGGTGTCACATGGCGGCCCCCCACCAAAGCGAGAGCATACCAGGACCATCCATCGTGAGTGTTACAAGCTCCTGGACGATCGTGTGCCGCACAAGCCAGAGAGCCCTGTGTCACCAGCCCTTTACTGGCTCTCCGTGGGAGGGGGTACTGGGGGGGGGGGGTCTCTGTGTCCCCGGGTCAGATGAGTGTCCCGTGCTCCAGGCATGTTGTGTCACGGGCGCTGGGATTGCAGGCTGCCAAGTGTTTGAGCTGCCTACTCACATAAGACGGTCAGCTCGAGGACCTGCACATGTTCCCCCCCCCCCCAGCCTGGCGCACAGATATAATATACACACAGAAAACAGGCACACATATGGCCAAATATAGGAAAACACAGGGGATCACTAATATACATGTACCCAAAGCAGGTTTACGACCGTATCTTGAAGGGTACTCATAAATAGAGGGGCTGAAACTGCCCTTGTAAACTGTCCCGCCAATTAAAAGGGGCGCTTGGAATTAAACGGTCAACAGCACTAGGGTAGGGGATGAAATATGTTACACCCAGGAATATCCAGTGGTCGCAGGCACAGGTTTTGTCTTAAGCCCCCTCCTGTGCGCACACTGCTATTACAACCACATAAAAGAGTCCCCTGGGCCCCCCCCATGTCCCGTCTGCCACAGCCATAGCCGGCGTGCAACTTAATCCCTGCCTGCCGGCATCGACGGAGGAGGCAGACTGGTGTCACTGGCCGAGGGACGAACGAGGCCATCGATTGCAGGCACCTCGCAGTAACACGGAGTGCCGCATTAAATTCTGCATTGATTCTAGGTATTGATTCTTGTTCTGCCGAAGAAGCATTTTCACTTAGTTTGTGGCCATAAGACCCCCCCCCCCCCCACAACACACACATACACCACCCCATAAACAGAATGTACCATCCACGAAACCTGAATAGTATATAAAAGGACCCAGAACGTTCTCTGCCTATAGAGAGGGTGTGTGTAAATGCATTAGGTTAACCCAGCAGGTGTGTGGCAGTTAAGTATGTAGATTCAAGGTGCTTTCCGTTGTACCCTTGAGCGAGCTACTTAACCCCATTCACTTCAGGGGTTTTACCCAAATATTTACCCACAGCCACACAAAGCCTGAATTTGTGGCTCCAACTAAAATATGTTATTTCGGATTTCTCCATCTACAAATCGGCAAATTCCAGCCCCCTCGCTTTGTCTTATGAAACGGGCCGCAAATCTCCTTACGAAAACAACCCCATGTGCGTCACCGAGCAAACAATACAGGGCAGCGGTAAAGCGCTGCTCACTTTACTTCAATTATCCGCTCATAGATCATTAATCGGCGCACCGCTGCACTGGCCCTCTGGGTTACTGACCACGGGGGCGAGTGGCTGCTGGCCTGCATCTTAGACGGGCGATAGCAGCCTCGGTAATCAGAGGCTAGCGTCTGATCTCTGATTTTAAAAAGCCATTAGCTGCAAAGGGGGTCTCTTTCTAGCCTGGATGGAACTTCAAAGGTACCGTGTTAACCCCCCGTAGCACAGACTGCGACTTCGGCTACTTCAAGGGAGGCTAGGTGTATTGGCCTCCATTGCTCCGAAAAAGCCGTCCCAGTGCACAGAAGGAGTCCGGCCCGGAGGCCTGCTGGCTCTTAGCTTAATCTCAACTGACAAAAAAGCTGGAAAGGCGTGAAATCTAACTGGGAACAAGCAGAAATATAGAATAGCTCACTTTTTAAAACAGCCAATTAAGGCCTTACTCAAATGTTCATACTCTGACAGGACCATGACGGCTATACAAAGCTACAGCCATATACCTTTGGGTAAAATAAAGAGCAGTCACATGATTGACAGCATATGCAAACAAAATCGCAAATGTGAAAACAGGAAGCTTCTGCTCTGTGTCTCCCAATAACTATAACTCACTTCGATCTCCGAGCAGAACAGCGACATCGCAGGCATGACGGCCAGCTGAAGGGGCCTGAAGTGTGCATTTGGATCTCGTAGAGAGACGTGTATAAAAGACGGGCAAGATGATGTAAGGGGATAAGATCCACATTTGTGTATTTACATCTCTACTGTAGAAATGTATAGGAATTAGTGCATTGTGGGTAATGTCAAGTTAAGAGCATATGCCAAGTAAATGAAATGACATCCTTTCAGCGAGCCATAGAGACGCTGTTGCTAATTTGAGAGAACTACGCAAGTCCTCTATACACAATATTTCATAGTGCCGTGGTTACCTCTGACCCAAATGACACTGTGGTGTTTCCACATCATGTCAAATCATGGTTACAGCACCTGCCATGACAATGTTTACATTTTAATGAGGACATACCTCATTCAGTAAAGTGCGATTGATCACAGCAATTTAAATTGTCACTGAATAAATTCTAAAGTTAAAGAGACTTTAGAGGAACTGTCAAAGAGCTGATGACACTTTCACACGTCGTGGGTTCGAAGCACATCAACCACGTGCTGCATTCACGCTTCACTTACCTCTTGCAGAGAGCTTTTTGGTGTTGATTATTTTTGCAGCATATTCTTGGCCTGTGCACAGCTTGACACAGCGGCGCACCACTGAAAACGCTCCCCTGAGGAAACAAAGCCGGCAGGGTGCAAAATTAGACTGTGCTGCCACCCCGGCCTTGGCGTTGCAAAAGTGGATGATTTCCTTTCTGTAATAACAAATGAGAAAACCTACTACCGAAATGAGGTGACTTATCATACTTAACTAAAACAAAAGTAGCACTGTTAGGGAAAACAGGAAGTGACAGGAAACATACACCTGGGGCCAACTGGACCTCTGCCCCCCCAATTCATGGACAGCTCATCCCGACAGACACACGCAATGATGGCTTTTCACTTCAAGAAACACAGAACAGGCCAGAAATGACAGACGTCACACAAACCCCTCGCACTCATTCTGAGGAAATATAGCAGAACAAGTAGACGAGAAAAATAAAACCACGTAACAAAAGATCGTCAAATTAAATATTTTTATTTGATTTATTGAATTTCCCATTTTAAAATACTGAGCTTATATACTAAAAAAAGATTATAGATGTATAAAAGGTTCTTAAAAACTACAGAAAATACTTTTTAAAAGACTGATTTAAAGAATGGCATACGTGTGCTTGCTGTCCGCTCAGTGCACTCTAGAAAATTCACACCTCTTCTTCACATCCCTCTGCTACTACTCTCATTTTAATATAATGCTCACAGACATTAAATGAATGTTTTTAACAATAAGGACAAATCCAAGACCCTGACCAGGACGAGCGGTTAGATGATGATTGGATAGATGGATGGATGGATGGATGGATGGATGGATGGACGGATATACACTTCCATTAAATGCTTACCCACAAGAACAAGGTAAACACACTCTCTGATGTGGTGCTTAGTGAGGTATGATACTGTCAACTCTACGAAGCTGCTTTGCTGTCAGTAATGCGAACCAATGACTGAGCGACTTTGCCTGGTCCTTCGAAACAGGGCAGCGGGATTGCGGGCTCTTAAGGGGGGTGATTAAACAGCCATATCGCCAACCAGAGAAACCTCCGGACAAACACAACATGGAGAAAACAAGCTGAGGTCACAAGACTACCTGCCTTGCAGCCACAGTCCTCATCTCACACGGGGGTCATGCCACATTTTACGTGCCTTTCAACAGACCAAGGAATTTTCGAAGGATGTTTTCACCACAATAATATACCCAGGAGACAATAATAGAATCTGATCTCATTCCCTCTGCCTGCTAAGTATAACTTACCTTGTTGTTGTAACACAATATATGGATTTGTCTGCTTGACAGGGTCCCCAGAGATACACTTTGCTAAATCAGCTAATTCTGTAATGTGTAAGATGAGACCAAACAGCGGGGACAGAGTGGGGGGGGGGGGGGTCCTAAAGGGAGGGGGATGGCTGTGCCTGTCCAGCACATAAGCCTGACCTTTGTAGCGACAAAGGACCCATTTCCTCACTCCAGACAAACACCCCACTATAATCAACCACACTTGTAAACACTCCTTAACGACAGAATTCAAATGGTCAAAAAACAAACAATGCAAAGAAACAAACAAAGAACCTAAACCCCGCAACGTCGACCTGACCTTAACGCGCAACCAATAAGCTGCACTTTTTGATCATCAGAGAAGAAGAAGTACAAAACCGGCCGGGATTAAAGGCTCATTCACAAATGCAACAGTGCCACACGGCTTCATTAAGCACGGATGCCTTTCACACCTGAGTTAAGTGCTGATCACACACCCAGTCCTCCAACATTAGAGGTATCTGAAGAACAGGAGACACATCTCTGAGGAAATTGGACACCGAATCACTTTAAGTTGAAATTCAAATTTTTTTGGGTTGTTATATTTTCTGCTTGTGATCTTTGCAACTTTTTGTGTTTCAGCGCAACATGGCAACATATCGAAATCACCATGACAACATTTTTCATGCGAACTCGATGCCAGCTGCCTACCCACCCACTATACCTCATCCCATCACTCTCAACTAGTTTCAGCATGCTGCCGTTTCAGAATGTTCTAGAACCTTCTATGGGAAACGAGCGAAAATCGGTACTAATTTACTCCTACAGTAGAGTTCAGAGCGGAGGGCCACCCACCTACTGGGCTGCTGTGTCCTAGCTCTCATGCGGTCTCTGTATACATGGATAACAGATATATTATATTCCTCCCATACCTGCTGCAGTAGCTCTATCCAGTGTTTTTGCCGTACCCACCAGCTGCAGTTTATGTGGCCAAATACTACCCCAACCATCTACTGCATTTCATATGTGAATAGCTTCTGCCCCGCCCCCTTGCCGAAGCCCATATGTAGATATATACAGCCCCGCCCACCTGCTGAAGTCCTTATGTGGACATGTAGAGCCCCGCCCACCTGCTGAAGTCCTTATGTGGACATGTAGAGCCCCGCCCACCTGCTGAAGTCCTTATGTGGACATGTAGAGCCCCGCCCACCTGCTGAAGTCCTTATGTGGACATGTAGAGCCCCGCCCACCTGCTGAAGTCCTTATGTGGACATGTAGAGCCCCGCCCACCTGCTGAAGTCCTTATGTGGACATGTAGAGCCCCGCCCACCTGCTGAAGTCCATATGTGGACATGTAGAACCCCGCCCACCTGCTGAAGTCCATATGTGGATTGTTCTGCCCTGCCCACCTCTCCTGCAGTTCCTCAGCATGCTCACAGAGCTTGCCTCCTTCGTGGGCAGAACACTGAGATCCACACTGAAGACGGAAGGCCTTGCACCAGGCACGTGATCAAAGATGGCGGCGCGCTGACCGCTGCCAGCCGACTTGCTTCCTGAGCCCTGAGACGTCGTGAGCAGATGGCACTGCGTTAGCCAGAAGTAGCCATACAACAGCCACTCTAATTAACGGGGCAGAATGCTCATCAGACCACAAAACTTCATATATAACGGAAGAACCTCCTGCTATGTACAAGAACCTTTCAAATTTCATGATAAAGAAAGTCTTGGCACTCAGTGGTCAGAGCTGAAATCTAATCATACTTCGTGTATTGCAGCAGCCCTTCCCAGGATAACTTGACAGGGGTGGTCAAGCAAGATTAGTCAATGAGTCTTCGTGTAGGACAGCATGCTGAGGAACTGACAGCAGATGGTCCGGCTGAAAAATACTGGGGAGCAATATGGGCATATCATCTCTGACCTGACGTCAGAATGTTCAGGGGAAGATGCCCTGTAATTCAGCCATAAATACTGACTTTGGGTAAGTGGTCACGTTAAAAAAGAAAGCAAGTAAACACCACTCAACACAGCGACATACAGATGTCACCTGAGAAGACGCGAATGTATAAACAGCGAGTGCGGACCACGTCTGCCAAATCAAAATAAACGTTCATTTAAATGTTCGCTGCCCGATGTCGGTACTCCCTTAGCGTCACTGCATTAAAACTGGCTGTTTCCAGCAAGTCAAATACATGCAGCTCCCAATCTTATCATTTTTTTTAGTTTATAACTGGCGCTCCATTTGCTCCTGCTCTCCGGTGAGTGGAAATGGGACGGCTGCGTTTGCCTGTCTGCGCTTCGGGGTAATCAACGTGTTAGCAAACTGCTTTTCATTAGTGCTTGAGCCGGCCTGCTCGGTCTCAGAGGAGACATTGAGCTGAATTAAATGGCTCCGCCCGTCAGGCGATTAGGGCAGCGAGAGACGCACAAACTACCGGCTATGATCCCGGCCACCAAGTATGCATTATCAACTCGCAGCCGTCAGTATGGCTTGTGCGTCATAATGCTTCAAGAAAACAAGAGGTTACAGAACAACTGTCCACTTAGGATTTAAATGAGAAAGGTTCACAAATGCATTTGTCTTAAACAAATAATATAATAAGAACATTACTAGGTTTTAGCAGGCCTATATCAAACTACAAATAGCAGCGGGATACCTGGAATTTCTTCCCCCCCCCCCCCCCCCGTAAAATGTCACCTCCCCCCGCCAGATTTTACGTATTCAAGGGCTCCCTGTCAAGAGCTGGGCCCCCTGAATCTGTCAGGGTATCCGTGGCCCTCCGACACCCCCGACAATTAGTACATAAAAATTTGAAATTGTGTTTTGAATTGATGTAATAGATATGACTTTGTAAGGCCCTTAAAACATGGAATTTTATGTCAATTAAAGTAGGCCTATGTTGAAAAAAATCTTAAAACAATTACAATCTAAAGAAAAATGTATTTAATGAATTAAGCAATGCCGAACAACGTGTCATGAATGTATGGATTATATATGACTTACATTAAAAAGTAAAGACAGGAAGTTGTAATCGGTAGGGTAGTTATGAAAAAAAAGTAAAATAGCAGGTTTTACAGGAAATGCTGTTTCGTGGTGTGGGCTTTGGTTAACTGTAGACTCTTAATTTAGTTGCAGTTTGGCAGCGGGATTAGATGATGTATATGCGTATTGCCCGAGCGTTTGAGGTATAACTTATTTATATATAACGTATTTATAGTATACCGAGTGGCTCCTTTAATATCATAAACATAACATGCTAAAATGTCTTGAAAGTGAAGGTGATAGCGGCCAAATATAGCTATTTGTTTAATTATTTACTGCCGCTTTCTCAAATGTCACCGGAGAGAAGGGGGGGACACATGCGGAGTTTTCTGATCCAGTCCGCGGACCACGACGGGCACCGACTTCGCCACATGAGCCGTAAAACCTACAAAATCGCCTCTAACCTGCAAAGCAAATCCACCGTGCAAGGAGCACATTAAAAACCAGCAATAACCGCACACCCCCTGCCCACTCACACATGTATATAGGCTGCATGCCACTCGCCATATCCTGTAACCCGCGCGTATTATGTTAGGGCGTAAAATTAGCAGCTTAAACTTCAGGAGCCGCACGTGTGCGCGGCGAACGGCAACGCTCACTGTCCGCATTAAAACATAATGGCATCTGGCTTGTTGTCTATCCATGACCGCGATAAATATGGTGGCGGCGATCCGTTCAATAACTGAGCAGAAAACAAGGCAAAAAACAACGCTCACAAAGCGGTGGGGGTGTGTGGTGGAGGGGGGGGGGAGAATAAAATACACTCCTAACGTCAGGGAGCAGGCATGCCTCACCACACAGACACATATTATAGACACCAAACAGCCGCTTCGATTTTTGACAGCTCAAAATGTCACTCCCCCCCTCCTCCCAGCACCACCACCAAGCTGTACCGACTCAACTACTGCAACTGTATCAGCACACGAGTTAGGGGGGGCGGCATAACTGCTAGCAACTACGCAATTTTTTTTAAAAAAGCAGTCGAGATCAGATTGCATAATTACATGTGAATTTTAATGCATGTGCGCCCGTTGAGAAAGCTGCATTTCGGGGGGAGCAGCGGAGCTCCAGCAAGCCGCCCGTCAAAGCGGCGCGGGTGCGACTCGCCGCCACCCCAAGGCGCCTCCTCCGGCTGTAAGGCAGCTAATGAAAGTAACGGCGGTCCGGGGCGAAGCCGAAACCATAATTATGGGGTTTGATCGCGCGGGCGAAAAGCGCAGAAAAACGGGGGTCAACAGCTTACTTTCCGAGCTCCTCGTACAGCTGATACTCGTCCGTAAATCGCGTACAGGTCGTGGTTGCCATGTCTCCGTCTTTTCCGCGGTGATCGTCTTCTTCTGCCGAACTGCACTACAATTAATATATATATATATATGTTTTATATATAAAAAGTTGAACTTTTTGTTATTTTAACGGCGGAGATCCGGAGGACGAGGCGCCCGCGGTTCAGCCGGTCGCGCTGCTGGGAGGCGGATCTGTGCAGGGAAGCTTTGCTGCCTGCCTCGTTCCCCTCCTTCTGTTGTGTGTGCGCCGTTCAGCCTGCAGTGCGTTCGGCTGCCACTGCACAGACGAAGCCTCCCCTCCTGGCACAACCAAACGGGTCATCATTGCCACCAATCGGGGGCTCGTTGTAACTTCGTGCGTGGGCACCGACTTGGGCGAGCGACATCGTCGCTGTGCGCATGCATTTTGAAAAACGAGGCGCATGTAACGTGTTCTTACGTTTCACGCCTGGTGGCTTCTCTGTGAATCCGTTTTTACTTTGTTGAAACAGCCTTCTGAAATATTAAAGGCAGCAATTCATATTCAGCTGGCGATGCACAAGGACGCGATGATGGAAGGGCAAAGTGAACACAGTACAATGTTCACGGTCGACGGCTTTTCACTGAGATTAAATATCACGCATCTGTTGTACATGTGGCACACAAGTCTAGTCGGTTTACGATAAATGGTAACTAAACCAGACTGAATGACAAACAGCAACAGCTATGAAATGCACTCCTTACTGGAACAGACTCGAGATATTTGCAGGTTTTTTTTGTTTGTCCCGCTCACATTGCATAGTGTTTCGTTTGACGTTTAGGGATGATCCAGCGTGGTTCCTAAGTCTGTTTTAACTGAGAAAATTCTGGTTCTGGGGCCCGTAGTGCTGCTCATCACACATAATCACTAGTTTGGACCAATTAGCTCCCTAATTTAACATTCTCTGTGCGGTTCAGCCTTACTCACTTGTCTTTTTTTTAAAGCTGGAACATCTACACTTACTTCCAGCTCCTGGTTCCTGTACCATCAGAGCATGTCAGATTCCTTGCACCCTGAGGATGGAGTAAAGCGGATACATTTCGTTCCTCGCTCTTTAATAAACGTGTGTGCAGCGCCACCTAATGATAACTTATAAATCAGAGGTTATTAGCAAAACAGGCGCCAGCAAACAAACCGTTACCTGTAAATGCAGCCCAATCTGAGTTCTACACGGCTTGCAACAGCTGACAGTAAGTAAATAGCCCAGCAGCACGTCATAAAATCTGCAGTGATACAGGTAGGATGAGCCTCCCCTGGCAGATCAAATGACATGGATTTCATAATCATCATATATGTTAAAAAAGCAAGAGATGTATCACACTTTTTATTTGTAGGTACACAAGATAAAAGGAGTTAATAAGATATGGGAACCAAGTTCTGAAGTGCTTAACCTGAAGATGAATGATGGCAGGACAGTAAACAGACAACTGATAAATTCTGAACACACTGCTGTGGGGAAAAACGCCGAGGGGGGGGGGGGGAATCCCATCAAGTTAACAAACATACAAATTAATAGCCACACATACAGCACCTGACATTGTATTTACCCCATGAAAGTTTTCCTAGAAAATTTCAGGAACTAAGCGGTGTACACGCAGACTAGTGACCAAAAGAGAACGCAAAGTACCCCTAAGAGATGAATTCTGAACAATTCAGTCCATTTCTGCTTTTGGAAGCTTTGGCAGGAGACTGTGGTTTGAACGCCTCTCATACTTAGGGCACATGGGCAGAAACCACACCCCGTGTGTGTAAGTGTGTGCATCCAAGCATCCTGTCCCTGTGAGGCTGAAGGCTGTTTGTCAGTGGCACCCTCTCCTGGTGAAACTCAGAACTGCACAGCACTGGGTGGGATGTCAAACATGGTCGGGTCAAACGTCTGTCCTTTGAAGGGGGATCCCTCTGCATCCCAGCCCTTCTTCAGCATCTCATGCACCTTCTGCAACACAAACAGGCCCATATAAGCATCATGATATAAATACACATATTTACACTATAATCACTATACTCTTTCTTTTTCCACAGGTACTTTCACATAACTACAAAAACAAAAGCTCATGGGTAAACCGCCCGATTTTCGATCTTCTACACAGTGTTCCCCAGTCCGGTCCTCTGTGACCCACAGTTGCCCCATATTTTTGCTTCCAGTGGGAGCAAAAACGTACACTATTTGTGAATCCCCCAGGACCGGTTTGGCAACCACTGTTCTAGGAGGCACGAGCACAGATACACACCATCTCATGGCTCTGCGGCTTGCCCTGTAGCTTCTGGTGGTAGTCGAAGGTGAGGCGATCCAGCACCGCGTGCTCCTCCTCGTCCACTGTGGCCATGGAGCGCTCACGGTTGATATGGTTGATGTCAATCTCCGCCTCGCCCTTCAGCACGGCACTCCACCACACCTCACCGCTCTTGTTGAGGGACAGCTGAAGGAAGAGGAAATCAGAGGGGATATACCTCATCAGCCGGCCCCCCGCCTCTATGCCTGAGCATCCAGCACTGGCAAGAAAGTCTGCAGAATCACAGCTGAAGCGATGTCTCCTTCTTCACAGCCTCTGAGAGCCCTTTGTATAAATCCCTTACCTATGCAGAGTACATCAGTCCCCCAAGCATGAAGTGTGACTGAATGCCTCAGATATCGAATTTGTATGTGTGACAAACAGTACCTGAGGTACAGGGCCTTTCCACAAACACCCCCGGCGGCCAGACGTGTGGGACAGATGCTCTCCGACATACCAGCACGCAGCTGCCGGGCTCCAGGCTCCAGAGGGAGTTCTCTGTGTTGATCTTATGCGTGAACTCTCCCTCCATAAGCACTCGCTCCGTGGCCCCCCCCCACACAGCCACGCGGATGCTGCTCGCCTGCAGATCCACCGAGACCTGCCAAGGTGCCCAAGCAGCCATCACACAGCGTACGCGTTCATTACCTCAGTGCCACTGCCGTCTGGTCCGCTCTGGAATGTCTTCCGATAATCTTACATTATCCGAGCTGCAATGCAAGTAATGCTGACCGTTTCCTAATGTATGCAGGACTAGCAATTATGGTAAAATTCACACTGCATTTTTTTTTGGGCTTCACGTGAAAATCCAAAGCATCAGAGGAGCTCAAGAGAGCAAAAGTATCAGAACAAGGCCTTTGAGCCAGTGATTGCTGGCCACCCTACATCTAAATCAATAGCCAGGGCTCAAATTTATTCCAACAGTTTGTCCTGAGAATCTGCGGCTTTAGCTTGGACCGCTGTGTACGATACACAGACCATGCCCCCCCCCCATGTTCGCAAAACACACGGACAGACTGCAGCACTGATTCAATCATCTATGCACAATTCATGTGGCGCAGAGGACTACAAAGTCAACACTACAGTTTGCAGGAACTAATCATTTCATTGACAATTTACAAGAAACTAATAAAATTAACTACTCTTAAATTTTCACTTAAATACAAAAAAATGACAAGATCGAGGTTATACAACACAGCTCAACCCCAAACAAATCAGCGCTTCCTTCAGTAAATGGCACAGTTAAAACTAAACCAATTATTCCGGACAGACAGACAGACAGACAGAAGCCATGCAGAGGAAGGGAGTGATGGACTCACCTGTTTGCCCCTGACAATGTTGGCGGGCACACACACACGCACTTCCACATCCGAGTAATCCTGAGACCAGCTGTAGTTGTCCCTGACAGCTCCATTATAACTGTCTGGGTTTGCCTGGAACTGTGTCTGCCCTCTGGAATAAGCGGAACAACAACAATGGCTAAGCAATACACCTTTGCAAACTTTTTATCGCAAAACAGAGATTAACAGACAGCCACAATCCTGCCACTACTTCTTCTGGAAATACCAGGTACAGCAGTAGCTAGCAAGGAACCCTGTTGTACTATACAGCAATTTATTGAATTACTCCAGTTAAACATCAGTTTCTCAAAAGACGTAAAACCTTGGATAAAAGCAAGGAAAATAGTAGTTTTTCTTCCAATTCATGATTCCCTTGCCTTACAAAAAATTCTGCACACAACACCCAAGGTAACAGAACGGCTCAAGCTGTTCCAAAGTGACAACACAGGCACAGACTCACGAAGCTGCATCAGTGGCATCTGAGCCCCCCTCTGCCTGACCAGCTTCTGGAGGCTGGGCAGCCTCACTGCAAGCTGGCTTTGACTCAGAAGGTGGGTCCTGCTCCGCAGTGGGGCTCGCAGACTCCGCTGCTGGGCTCGCAGATTCCACCACGGGCGCCAAATCTTCTTGTCCCAGTGCACCTGCTTCCTGCTGCTCAGACTGTACCACCACCTCCTGCACTGCAGGGGGCGCCGTCCTCATCTCCTTCTCCTGTGTGAGTCTCTCTCTATCCTGTGCTGCTATACGCTCAAACATCCTGAATGTCTGGAGTAACAAAAATGTAAGCATTTATCAATGCAGGTTTATGCAATAAAAAGTTTGTGATAAATCACTAATTGCACAAGCCAACTTCATCAGATTACTTCTTAAATTCCTAATGCAACTGTTTAGTAGCAGGGTCATTCCATTTTAATTCAACAAATGGCCTTTGCATCACCATTTATGATATTGATGAAATCTGGCATGTTACATACACCTTCCATAGCCCAGAAATGTGTATTTAAAAAAATCTCTTTGATATATAGCAGCATTAATAACCATTCAGGGTGTTCAGCTACACCGTTCAGCTATAGTTCTCATAAAAGCTCAGAAAGAGGAACCTTTTCATGGTATGATCAAAAATAAACAACATTTCTGACCTCTGGAAGATACGCAATTCAAATGCCAAATTTGATCAAAATCAAAAAGGCAAAGCAAAGACGTTTTTGGAAATTTCTGAATTGAAATGGAATGACCCTGTATAAATTTGCAACTCATAGATATGCATTAATAAAAATGGATTTCTCCCAAATGTATAGTCTCTTAATTAGTTTCTAAAAATATCAAAATATCTGATCGTTACTCCTCAGCCTTATTACTGAACTTCTGTTCAGTTATGTGCAGAAAATTGTTAAACAAACTACTTTAACAACTTCCGACTAGTCCATAAGTATGGCAAACAAATGATCATAAAATGTAATTATTACATGGTGAACTACAACTTCTTGAAGAACGCCTATTAGCACTGTTTGAAATAATGCTTAGTAACCATCTATGCTTCATTAATAGGTATAACATTAACTGTAACCTATTTTAATTTTGTCATTCTAAAAACGCTATTACTAAAATGTTTAATACGTTTTTACAGTTTGTGTGGTGTTATTTAGTGTAACTTCATTGTGATCGTAATAGTCAGTTTAAAACAAACAGTTCAAAATTGTTCGATTCGGATCCATTTTTATAAAAACCAAAGCGCCAACAAAAAGCACCAAAAATCACAGTATCTGTCATATATTTAAATGCTCGGACGTGTCTACGTAGATGCGTTAGTCACGCAAAGGGCGACAAATCCGCAGTACATACTGTGATGTCCAAGGCTAGTACAAAACTCAGTATTTACTAAACCCCACAGCACTTTACGTTCATAACACATCCTTTTCCGAATGTCACAGTAGATTCTCATATTGACAACTACACGCTGTCACAAAAAATACACTGCACTTAACGTAGCTTACGTTCACTTTTTAATCAATAATAAAGGTGTATACTATAATGTACCAGAAAGGGCTAACTAAGCTAACTGATCTTTTTACCTTAAGAACCATCTTCTCTGCTACTCCAGGGGGGAAACCCATGCGGTCGTTGGGGCCGGAGAGCAGGCGATAGAAGTCAGTTTTTCGGTACAGAAAGCCGAAATAAACCTGAAGAAAATTCTGGATGTTTCCGACGTGCTGTAGTATGCCAAGCAGAGCGTTGTCATACAGCTCGGTCATTTCCATTGGGGACGACATTACCAATGTGCCCAGGTCACAATAAAGGGAAAAGTAAACGCGAAAAAGCAGCTTTTTCCCACCTTTACACGTATGTAACTAACGAAGTTAGTGAATGTATTGCTGATTACTGGTATGACACAAACGTCAAACAAACAACGCCGCAAAACTACAAAAAAAACCGTTGTTGTTAAAGATTCTCGAGACTTCCGCCGTCCTCTCTGTACGCCCCTTTTTATGGTCCGGGTAAGAGCTAACATCCCAGAGCGCATGAGTTCCGGATGTACGTTTTACTAGGAGGACAGCGACGTTAAGCGCTATTATAAGCAATGGTAAATCATTTAAGTCATCATATTTCCTCCAGGCAGTGAGTCTCTCATAACAGCTGCAGGTGACTTCAGAGTTTGGATATTTCATCTCTAGTGTAATGTTAAAGCAGGTGCAATCTTGTACACTGCATATATGTACCATGTGCGTTTCAGAGAAAAGGGCAACGTGAAACTGGAAGGTAGGTTACTGTAGGTGTTGTCTTTTGTTGTATTTCATACATGCCTGCCTGCCTGGGTGGGATTTATTGAAAAGGGCGTCAAAAGTAGGTCCGTGCCATTGTTTTACGCTTCTGAGCTTTCCACCCCAGCGCCCCCCCCCCCCCCCCCCCAAGACAAATATTCTTGGACACAACTGCAACAAGACTGTGTGACCTTTATTTATTTTTTTGGGAGGAGGGGGGATCTCTAGGGTCACTTAGAAATTGTTTACATTATAAAGTAAAAATGACCTGAATGGAGTTTTGTCGTACTCAGAAAAAGTAAACATTCATCATTACCCTTTTATTGATGGTTTCATAATGCAGTAATATTCATATTGTGCAAACATACATAAAACTTCTCTTTAGTGCAAATGACAAAAGCATCAATGCAAGGCACTCCATTATTTATGACAATCGTCCCTATGGCTTAGCGCAGTGCCCCAACATGGTCTTCGGGGACCTACAGATGGTCCACATTTTTGTTTCATCCCAGCTCCCTGCCGGACAGTCCACATTTTTGCTACCTTCCAGCTCCCGGTAGGAAAGATATGGACTGTCTGCGAGTCCCCAAGGACCGCATTAGGAAACACTCGCTTACAGCATTGTGCTTTTCTCCCTTAAGCCCCCCTGCCCCTATTAAATCAGGATGTTATTAAAAACAAGTCAAAAATGCAAACCAGGCCATTTTTGTGTCTGTTTTCATTTTTAAAGTCCAGGATAATTTCCAGCAGAAGACAGATTTACTTTAAAAACATAGGTGTTGATAGCATACACAGAATTACTTCGTCTAAAGAGGAGCTTGTCACAGTGCCACAGGAAGTCTAAGTTCACATATTGATGAGTAGTGAAGCTGAACTTAAACAGTGAAAATCAGTTCAGGAATTGGTGCCGGTTGGAAAATACTGGCACGGAATACAGCAAAACATTTGGTTTCACATTGAGAAGGAAGAAGTGGATCCATTCTTCACTCCCTCTTAAAAGTGCTCTACAATCTGGAAGATAACACACAATGAATGGAGATTTTAGCCTTGTTGTAACTGACAGCAAAGAGTCACTGCTACTCTGCTCTGCCTTTTGATTAAGGCCAAAGCATTTCTGTCATGCTTTCTAGTGGACTGTACTGTACCTTAGAACAGCCGTGGTTCCGCCCACCCTTCAGTGATTGGCTAGTACTTGTTGTCCCTGCAGGAGCTTCCCACACACGACTGGAGCCTGATCAGCCTTTGGTTCATGGTCTGTAGGAGGGTGGGGTCAACCTTCTTCACAATGTTCTCCAGTTGGTGAGGGTCAGCTGTCAGGTTGTAAACTTCAACAAAGGACTAAAGTGGAGAAAGAAGTTTACAGTCAAAAGTATCACCTGCAACATTCATGCTTCTCTTTGTAGGGGAAACTGATGATGTCATTTTTACCCTAGACATGCTGACGTTTTAGAAATATCTGCTTTTATTAATATTTAAATCGATTTTGGCCTCTATCCTGGCTGCACATATGCTGAACTGTTAATCTGTAGTTATATTAACAGATAACCAGGTCAATTATTGAAATGAATGATTCAAAGGCTAAGAATTATCAATGAACATTTGAAACAATATTAAGTAATACTGTGTGCATTAAATAAAAAATATATACTTTATGATATTCTTTACATTGCAGTTGCTCATTTATGAAGGTTTTTGGTTAAATAATTACATTTTACACATGGTCAATCACTAGCTTGACCAAAATTAAGAACTTAATACAAAGGATCAGGATAGAAACAAACCGTCTAAAGTATTAGCATCTGAACCCAGACCGCTGACTCTAAGGTCCATAATCTCATTGAGCACCTTTAAGACATCAAGTGTGGACTTTGGTACCTCGCTGTCTGCAAACTCGCAGTACTGCATGTTGTATCCAGTGAGCGTCCGCACACAGGCGTACGTGTTGTTGAAGGAGTCTTCACACACGCAGTCAGGGAAGCATTCCTGTAGGCACACAGGGCATGCGTGTTAGGCGTGGCGTGTTAGGCGTGGCGTGTTAACCATGACAACCCCATTGCCTGCATTTCTGCCAGTAGGACACCAAGTATCTCAGCTACTCCTAGTTCCTGGATCAGAGTTCCTACACTTTCTTGTGCAGGTTAAACTTCACCTTTCGTGATCTCGCACAAAACTATATCGCCACCCAAAATCAGTGGAGGATGAACAAGTTGTTTTGTTACTTATTTGGGGGGGGCTTGATTGCACAGCTCAAAAATACAAGACAAATTGTGTCCCACATTGGTTCAAAACAGGACACAGCTTTTTATTTATATTTTACTTACATGGTCCACGACATTTTTGATTATTGAATCTGGCCAGCAGATCGATCTTTCCTTTTCCACAGAATAAAAACCATGTACAGTTATTCTGCCAATAAGCACTGCTGAGTTTCACTGCTCGCACTGGCGATTTTACACAAAAATATATTGCCTGTTAAATTTTCCAGTGCAGAAGTATTGAGAAGCAAGCAAAAAATGTATTTAATGCATTTAATTTAACTGAGATCACCTCTATTTTGGCTCCACTACTTCTCCACTTCCCTGCCCTTCTTCATAACTCCCCAGTTAGCACCAGTTTAACAGCCCTTCCCAGCAGTTCCTGGTCAAGCGAAAAGTTCCTACTCCAGAATAGTGTTCAGTTTGGTTTGTGCTAAACTAAACCTAACAACTGATGCTATTTAAAGGGAAACAGATCAGTACTACTGACCTAACGGGGACTGTCTTCTAGCTAGTTTGGTTTTTTTGAAGCCTTTTTGAATGATCCTAATATGCTCTTAAGATCTAAACAGGACATCCAATAGATGGTAAATTCTTTATAAAAATGGATGGAAAACTATAGAGATTTCCAGCATATACAACATACATTAAGAGAAAAATGAGTTTTGGGAAATCTGTACGATGTTTCACAAAAGAAATCTCTCCTTGCAGATCCTACACCCACTAATATCTTTACTCAAGGGCAAAGATCCTAAAAATGTATGGCCCCATTTGCAGAAATCAGGTTGCCATAGTAACATTAAGTGACATCTGCGATCAGGAGGAGCGGGCTGCTTCCTGCACGCCGGATCCTGACGGAACGAGCCGGAAACTGCAATCTGTACTCACAGACAGGCCCGAGCCCAGCTTTGGACAGTCCGGATCTGGGCCGGTGTGTCCCTCCCCAATGTACTCCACCAGGAAGTAGGGCCGGGACGTGCCATTCCGGAGAGAGGGGGCCTGAGGGGGGGGTCAGGAAGCATGAAGAAAACATGTCTGTACACACACACACACACACACACACACACACACACACACACACACACGCGCACACACACGCACACACGCACGCACACATACACACACGCACGCACGCACGCACGCACGCACACAGCCATGAGAAGCTTCGTACAGACTGAGGTAAGCAGTATCTTCCTTGCAAACCTCTCCAGGGTGGTGGGATTTGGGGGAGGTTGCCAGTGATGCTCACTGTCCACCCTGGCGACTCACCATCTGTGGCAGGAAACTCTGTCCGTCCATGTTCACCTGAGACAGGTTGACTCCTGCGATGTCCAGGAATGTGGGACCCAAGTCGATGTTCAAAACTGGGGCCTGTCAGACGCAGAAATAAACATTGAAACACAGTATCTTCCAGTTCACCTCAGCTCAGGAGTCGCAGCATGAACAGCACCCAGGAATGAACGTGAGAAGCGGCTCGACGTCAGCTCTCTCCAAGCCGGGGCGACAGCCGCTCACCGCGCCACACAGCCATCAACAAACACGGAATTAACTTCAGAAATCAGAGGCACCTTAAACACTTACAAATACATACAAATCACTCCCAGTTACAGACCACAAAATAAATGGAGAGGGTCTGTCTGCATTTTATAAAAATTCTGTGAGAGGGTCTGTCTGAATTTTATAAAAATCAAGGAGCACAAGACATTAAAATAGGCATTATTCTAAAACTAAATGTTAAAATGTCACATTCAGAGCAGATGTGTGCAAGACTTTCCAGGGGAAAGCAAATGAATCAGAATGAAAATGAAACGGATCAGAGGGGCGGATGGACCAGCTAGGTGACCGGAGGTGGGCAGCGCGGGGAGACTCGGGCCGGATACGCAGGAAACTCTCACCTGCAGGGTCTGGTTGGGTTTGATGCCAGGCCCACGAACCATGAGGGGAACTCTGATATCGAACTCGTAGAGCTGCCTCTTGTCGATTGGCAGGGAGAACTGCCCTGTGAGTGAGACACTGCAGCTCAGAGACCCACAGCCTCAGGCTACATAAACCCACATCCCATCCAGAAACTCATGCATCAACGACAGCCACAGACTAAAACACCTGCAGCAAACACCTTGCTGGAAGCAGCAATCAGCTGAACCCGCAGAGAGATAAGGCAAAGCCCTGACCGCAGCTGTGTGTGCACTGCGCGTGCACTGCGCGTGTCCTCCCACTGCTTACACTGGCCTGTTTGATTGCATGTGTGAATGGGTGCCACCGAGTGCCCAGTGATATGCCAACATCCTGTCCAGGGTGCCCCACTGCCTCTTGCCCTGTGCTGCCTGTGACTGGCTCTAGGCCAACTGTCACCCCCCCCCCTTCTGGATGAGCATCAATGAATGATGGATGGACAATGTTAAAGTAAAAAATGGCCTTTGTTAAAACAAATAATGAAAGAGATGCAGGTCTAAAATTAACAGTGAAGGTGAGAAATGGAAAGAACCTATATTATGACTGAAGAGCAGCCAAAGTGGACAATGAGAGCAGGACGTCCATAAAGCACACCGGTGTGGTAGCCGTGGTCCGAGGTGAAGAACACGTAGGTGTTGTTCAGCTCCTTCACATCTTCCAGTTTCTTCAGCAGTTTCTCCACCAGGTCGTCCACAGACAGCAGGGTTTGCCACCTGCAGCGAGGGGCAGCAGAACCAAAGCTTGTGGACCCAATCAGTACCAGTACCACCCTCCTGGTGTCATTCTTAGTGCTTCGTAAATGCAAACCTTACAGCATTTTTCTATTTTCAGCATTAGCAAAGAAGCAAAGAAGCCGATCATAAGTGAGGTACAGCGATCCCTGATCCGCGGCACACGACAGGGCAAGAGCTCACTAGAGTGGCGTTTCCCAATCTAATCCTTGGGGACCCGCAGGCAGTTCACGTTTTTCAAAAACACAGGGAGCTGGGAGGAAGCAAAACATGGACCATCTGGGCATCTCCAGAACTCCAGAGGGATCTCTCTCTGTAGGAAACACCATACCTCCTGCGATAGGCATTGTCCAGGTAGGCGATGGAGGTGTTGGTCATGGGGTTGGTGGGCTGCCGCAAGAGCCAGTGCTTGTCCTGGACAGAGAGAGACAGGAGGAACCACGGCCTAAGCTTATGTTTCTCATATACTATGAGATGCTCTACCCCCCACCTCCCATGCAGATCCCAAACCTTCGCCCCCCCCCTCAAGCAACCTTTCCTCCAGGTTTGTTGAAGCTCCCGTCTCTGGGCGCCTTCAAGTTGCTGAAGGCGTTCTGGTACTGGGGGGCCGCTAGCCAAGGGGAGTGAGGGGCGGGTGGGGCCAGCATGATGAGGAACGGTCGCTGTGGGCTTCTCTCGTCGATGAACTGCATGGATCTGTTCACCTGGGCGGTAGGAGCATGGAGAAGGAGCAGAAGAGCGTTACGACACCCCAACACTGAGCCAGACCGCACCGGGCTCAGGAAACGGAGTCTTTGCAGGGGCTCAGCTGACTAACAGCAGCAGTAAGTGAGTCACATCCAGGCTGCACTGATGATTAACCACACTGGCTGCCGAGCACGCAGTCACAGAAGCAAAGGATAACCCATAATTTAGGTCCATACAATCCCCACAGGGGAAAACACACTGCTAGAAAATGAAGGTTTGGTGGAACAGCTCATGCCTTACGAGTCTTTTGCTTGGGGAGAATCAATTCGCCCCAGAGCTCACAGTTCTGTCCAAGTGACTGATAAATGATGCTGTAAACAGATGGTCACATGACCTGACCAAACCTAACATGTGAGCACATTAGAACACTGAAGGCGTCACTAAAGCGTAACAGAACAGCAGATTTCTGTAGCGAAAGCGGACTGACACCTGACTAAACACTCCGCTTTGCGTTAAGGGTATACATACGTGCTGCATTAACCTAAACTGATGTCAGCCGAGTGAAAATGCAATTAAATAATTATTATATAAACCTCAAACCAGACTTATGATACGTTGGACCTGGTGATTAAGGACAGGCTCTGTGACCAGAAAACACGCTGGATTAAACAGCGCATTTTCAAGTTCCGTATTTTATGTGACCTCGTGCCTCGTGATGGACGGGCTTCCTGTCAGGTGCCTTTGGCTTTCTGGGGTGGGGGGGTGGTGGTGTGATGTGTCACGGTCCCGATTCGCCGGAGCTCACACTCACAATGAGATCTGTCAGGTAGTCCTTGTCATACTGGTCTCCATGGGTCTCCTCTTTGCCGTTCACCGATAGACTGTAGTTGTAATATTGCGAGTTCCCAACCTGTAGGCATGACATCATCCGATTATGTCATGAAACGGGCACCAACGACAAATGCTTAGCGATTACATCAACAACTTTGCACCCGGGGTTCCGTTAAACTAACGTTTCTTTGTACCGAGACCAAGGTGCAGAACTCTGCAGTTAGCATAGCAGCATGCTAAATGTGAAGACAGAGGCCCAGCAAGACCAGTGAGATTCACCGATCAAAGAGGAAGTGCTACACCGTCCAATCAGCATCCAGTACAAGTGAGACAGGTGGTCAGATGTGATGTTCACACCGGAAGAAGCGTGTGAGACACGCAAATGGGGCAGGTTTGGTGATACTAACCAGAGCGTACCACTGGTCCCAGCCAGGGGGGACATGGCTCACACCCCCCGCCTCCTCCTTTCCATACTGCAGAGACGAAGAAAAGTGGGGAGGGGTTTAGAAGTAAGGACAGCCAATCAGCCCCCTCAAAGGCCAGCTATTTATTGCATTAATCACACTTACAACCAAAGAGGCTGCTAATGAAACACCTGTCAAAGTGTGTCAGCTTAACCACAAAACCTCTCCAAAAGTCACCCCAGAATTGGCAGTAAACAGTGGGGTAATGGTGTGATGCTAGGTGGGTACAGACCCCCAAGGTCCCCAGGTTACGAACGAGAGCCAACTGCAGGTCCATCTTCAAGTTGAATTTGTAGGCAAGTTGCAAGAGCGTTAAAGGGCAACGTGAAATTTAATATGGCGGACGGCGTTCTCCTTCCTCGAGCCGACAAACTGCTGAAACTGCACAGTGTTTTCACGAGTATCTAAGTAGAGTGCGCATTCATTATTACGAACCATTGTGTAACTAATTTTTAATATAACAGGCTTTATGGAAGTCTGTCCATAAGTACGACTTGTCCAGTCCTTCCCTTACTCCACGTCCCCTTTGTTCACCACAACCCTAGACTGGGGCTCGTAACAACAGCTGCAGCTTGTGTAAAATTAATTTGCACATGCCTAGTGCTGCCCAGTAGAGGGAGGTGACTATATATTGGAGGTCTGGATAAAGGAGGTTTGCCTGTATATCCATAGCAGTGTCTAACCAGAGCAGTTACAGGTGATTTTACAAGCGCAATCAAAAGTCAAGTATTTCATTCATGGATGCTACCCCGAGGGAACCTCTTAAAACTGACAGATGTTCCTCGGGCTTCAAGTCCAAGTAATAATCTGCTGATGAGCTCCTCAGAATGTAATTGCGATAACGGCTGAGGACTTTGCTGTCCAAATGAATGACATTTACTATGAGATTCACTGAAAGATTTGATAAAGATGAACAATATGAGAATCCTACTTAGACAAACAGTGCAGGAGTTTTTTTTCTACTACACAAAGCCAATCAAACCAATACTACATTTTCGGTGCAGTTCTAGCACCACCTAAGACGTTTCGTCAAAGTGAACGAAGCAGCTGTTCTGCTTAGCTGCCTGCTGCCGGCTGCAGAAAATGACACACAGGAGGATTTGAATGGTCCAGCCACACATACTGCTTTCTGCTTTACTGCAACAGCTGGGGATTGACAGCTCTGATCTATATAAATAATTCAACACTGCAGAGAGGGCGAGCAGTGTATAATTAAACACCTCCCAGTTCGATAACGATCCTAGTCCGTTTGTAACACGCGCCGTTGTTTACGGTGATGAGGCATTGCATGCTGGGATACAACACAGATTACTAAAGAGCGAGAGAGAGAACGCCGTACTGTGGGAGGCTAAGAAGGGTGTCGCGGCAGACCTGGTTCAGGTACTTTCCCCCGTAGAAGGTCTGGTACAGCTGCTTCCCCAGGAAGACCGGAAAAGCCGTCGTCTCGGGTCCCTGCTGCCATGCAGGGCTGCTGCAGTTACCCCCCAGGGAGTTGTTACGCACTTCATGGTTGTGGGGGGTACTTTCCCGTCAGAATACTGCTGCGGCTGGGGCAGCACAGGGGCGACACCACGAACTGCGGGAGAGGCAAAGGAAGGCACAGCAACAGGTGAGCTTAAGCAAATATCCAGACCTGAAGAACGTGCAAAGACGACCAGGTTACAGAAAAACCAAACTTACAAAGAGATCACAACAATTAGTACTTAATAATATTTATAGCAAAAGGATCCAACCTTCAAGGAAACATTCATATACTACAATCGCAATTTAGAATGTTATTTAAAAACAAAGAAAGACAGTTTGAGGAAGTGAGGAAAAGATGGGGATTTATTTCAGATGGCGGAGGCGGTGTGGGGGCGGGACCACTTCTGTGTCAGCATATTAGCAGGTTTCCGACGTGTACAGAAACTTCACAAGTTGGAGGGGAGCAAAAATGTGGATCATGTGGGGGGGGGGGGGGGGGGGGTTTAGAAACCCTGCATTTAGCAGAAACGTTTCTCCAAAGTGACATACAAGTGAGGCGAAACGCACATTACAAACGTACAGCTGCTGAGGAGTCGGTCAGGCACAAGTGCAACTAGGCTGAGCTTCCAATGAATACAGAAGCTACACAATTTCTAACCAAGCAAGAACCTGATAAGACAATCCAGGGACCAGAAGTGCAACATTCAGGGAACATGAAGAGGCATCAGGGAAGTGAAGATATTCATGGGCCAGACGGCTCTACGGCATTTACTGAGCATTACTACACACAAGTCAAATAGGGCCTTCTGATATCAGGGACAAATACTCACAGCATTGGAAAAGTAGACCCCGGCATCACCAATCAGCGATTTCGTCTTCTTCATTGGTGTCTAAAGCAGCAGTAAGTCAACATTGTGCAAGTTAATAATTACAAGAGCCAGTATTGGAAGCACCCTAGTATGATGGATAATGTCCAGTAACACCATTTGGCTTTGTCCCCCATAACCACTGGTTATTTCATTTTTTTTCCCCATTTCCCCATTCTGGGTTGCCAGCTCTCACACATCTGGCATGACACTCACGATTTATCTTATGACAAATATTATTATATTATAAATCTAAAATTAGCTATATCAAAAGCATTGGGGTAGTTTGCAAACAATACATATTGTTTAGAAAGTAATGAAACCTACATACATGTTAACATGTGTGCATGTGTGTGCAGACTTGTCTCGAATTGAAAATCTCACGCTAGAAAACTGAGCAAAGTTGCTAACACTAAGACATCTTCCACGCACTTACCATGGACAAGGCAACGTTGGTTTCCACTGATGTGCGTGTGTATTTTGTCAATATTTATCGTGTGTATGTTTAACAAAAACAAAAAAAAAACGAATCAATAGTGACTCGCATGAGAAAGGGGATCGTAAACTAGAATGTGTGTGAACGCCCTTCGACCCAGCAAACCGCTTACTGCTGGAGACGAAGCGAAAAAAATGAATGAAAGCGGAAGCTCAGAGTGGCTGCCAAATTTATGCATCAGAAACAACAACCGATCAGGCACCATTTGTCTTTGGAGAGATTTTTAAAAGTATATGAAAACAGCATTTCGTCACGTTTCACAGCCATTCCACCTGCACAGTCACATGACAGCACAGGCGTAAACTGCTTGGCACGAATCCGTCCGTCCCGATCTAATCAGACAACCAACCTAAAGTTGGAACATTTACCTTCCTATTAACCCATAACGTGGGAGGCAAGGGGCCGTAAATAGAAAGTAATGCTTTTGTGTTTCGTCTGCCGATTGAGTTACTGCATATTTCACAGTTCAGGGTTCTTCTTAGGATTAGACAGAAAAGCAATAAACGAGCTTAAGGCTAGTGCTTGTATATTGAAACTTTCATTTCAAACCGCAGAAATACGGCTGCGTCGCCTTTTTCCTGACGGTAGGTGCGACACAGGATCGAGATCATCTTTAACACTGCAAACGAGGCACATATCACATCAAAGTTAAACTTTCTGGCCAGTTGCACCAGCTGAAGTTACTGGTGAATGTGAGTCGGTCATAAACTGGGGTTTTCCAGGTTAGTGCTCGGGGAAGCGGATCTCACCAGTCCCCCGAGCTGGACATCCTGGTCGTCGGTGAGGATCAACACGATGTTGCTGGGCTTGGCGCACACGGAGCTCCAGAGCGCGCAGGCACACAGCGCCGCCAGCGCCGCTCCTCCCCGGCCGCGGCTCGGGCGCCAGTCCCTCGGGCTCCGTCTCGTCTGCGGACCGGCCATTGGCAATTACAGCCCAGGAACAGCACTACTGCCGCACACGCAGTGATTTGCATATAGGAAAATATAGAGAGGAGGGCAGAAGTTACGGAAAGCGATATAAAGGGGAGGTCTGAAGCGTTCGAGGAAGCGTGAAGCACTTGCCGATGGTCATATGACGTGATTTTTTTTTTGCAAGTTTAAAACGCGATTGTAATTAGTCAGCAAAAAATATTACGATTCCCGTTTGCTTGGATAAAAACCAAAGTAGGAGTTAAGAAAATGCGTAGAACGTTTTAATATAACTAGTACGCAAAGCAAACTTTAATCGGCCGATTTTACAAGGTGTCTATAGGGACTTCTAGCGGCGCAAAGGCCGGTTTGATTTCAGCCTATGCTTAGTGATATTGATTGATTTAGTACTGCCGAGGCACTGCTAGTTAGGAAAGCTGCACCTCTCACTGGTTAATAACCGGTGCAGCATCGATTAGATTCCCATTTGGCTCGGCGAATGGCAGGCGGTTGGTTTTCTTACTTTCCTGCGTTTGTGGTGGCGACCCCGATGACTTAAATATATTCTTCACCCGTCTGCTTTTACTTGTATGCAAGGCAATTGCTCCCAGCACGGCCAGTGCATTTTTTGTTAGCCGCATTGCTAACGAGATATGGCAAATAGGGACTTTGCGATAACGAAACGAGTTTGATCGTACAGCTTCGGCAAGCAGACATGTTTGACTTTATTACTTTCCTGGGTTAATCGGAAGCTGTAAAATTTAAACATGGAGGATGAGACTCACTCCGTTGACGAAGAGAATGAGCGATTTCCTAGTCGGAATGGTTACAGCTGCACATCCTTCCTGTTTTTACACTAAGTAGCACTTAGAGCAACTTCGCTCTGCATAGGCGGATGGGCGCCTGCGCCTCGTTCATTGCATCGTGCAGAGGGTAAACGGGGTCACTCGTTTGTCGGTTTCCGAGTTCAGAAAAACTGAGAGTGGTACGTGTTCGTGCCCATGATTCCTCTGAAGCGCAGGAAAACGGTGCCCTCTCCACCTGGCAAGGGTAATGCCGGGAATGTCAAGTTTCCAGATATTGTTATTTTCCTCTTTGAAAAAAGGATGGGTGCCAGTCGTAGAGCGTTTCTCTCACGGCTCAGCAGGAGCAAAGGATTTCTCGTAGAGGACTCTCTATGGTAAAGAAGTGTGCTCCTGTGTTTTGCTGCCAAAAACTATACATCTAAGACGTTTTTGGTAACAGAATTGTACCGTGTAGCTGCATTGTCTTAGATAACCCCGTTGTATATTAATTGATGAATTGATTTTATAATCTGGTTCTGTTTTATTGAGTTTTTACTTACTTGCCATATCTTGGTGATTTAGCCAGGCTGTGACACACATTGTGTCAGAAAAACACATCTGGGGAGGAGGTGCAGGCATGGCTGGAGAGCCAGGTAACTGAGAGAGGATGCGGAGACACTATCCATCTCCTGGACATCACGTGGTTCACGGAGAGCATGAGAGAGGGCTGTCCCGTCCGCATCGAGGACAGACATCGCTTGCGGGGTGAGAGACTGATGCGACAGAAACTGTACCTGGTTTGGAGAAGACGGACCTTTTAAAATTTGAGTTGCCTCACGTTACTTAAACTTCCCTTGAAAGTAAAACTTAAATGTTGGCTTATGGGGTGGGCAGTGTGTCTGGCTCAGTGGGCTCAGCCTCTGTGCCGGAAGGCCGCCGGTTCATGCCCGGCCTCAGTAGAATAGTCACGGTTGTGTGCCCTTCAGTGAGGCCATTAACAACAACAACAACAAAACAAACAAATTTATTTTTATATAGCGCATTATCACAACATTACATTGTCTCAAAGCGCTTTACAGCATCCCCACCCAAAGCCCCCAGTGAGTAAGCCATAGGCGACAGTGGCAAGGAAAAACTCCCTAGAAGGAAGAAACCTTGAGAGGGACCAGACTCAAAGGGGAAGCCCATCCTCCAGGGGCCGGCAGGGATAGTCAAACCCCCAGTCCCATGGGCTCCACTGCAGGTGGCTGCCCTTCACTGCTAAACCGGCTGCCACTTACATGTGGGTCTACGGGAGGATGGGGTAGGTGAAAAGAGAATTTCATTCAACATGTCATTATTATTATGCCAACTTTGTCCAGGTACATGAGCACAGTACGCACAGTGCAGGGAACACGATGGACAGCTACGCTTGTCAGAGGAGGACTCCACTACAACATCATAACATGGTCCTAACTGTAAGGCCGCCTCCTTCCCACAATCCACTGCTATCATTCTTAGTATTGTAGTTACCAGGCCTTATCATTTGTTACCCTATGAAATATATTTTTAGCATATTAATTATGAGTTATGTATTTCAATGCAGCAGAAGAGAATTATTATGGTAAAATATGAGGAATTCTAAAGTACAGTAACAGTGAAGAGCAGCACTGTGGCTGAAACCAGAGCTGGAAGTGTGTTGGCAGTGAATTACTGACGGCATACATGCATAAATACAGTGTGATCGTCGGTAAGAAAATGTCAATAATTTCCAAACGTGGTTTTCGTAATTATTCTTAGTCATTTTATTCATATTCATAATCCCTTTTTCATTATACAGCAAACTTGTCACCTTTCATAACCCATTCAGTATTCCTTAATCCATCTCACAGCATGAGTATGTACCTGGGGAAGATGACAATGGTGTTAGACATGTTTTAGGAGAGCGATATCCAAGCCCAACTACAAAACTTAATGAGACAGACGTGTCCAGTACAGTGTGGTTTAAGCAATGGACTATGGGGTCCAATGGACAGCCCTTGATTTTCAGATTATGTATTTCTATGCATCTTTATTAATACTGTGTTCATTCACCACTAGTTACTGTAAGAGAACAAGAGCTATTGCACATGAAGTGCATGTGTGAACATCCACATATTAATTAAAATTTGCCCGTAAAGTAATCTAGGAAACCAAGGGGTGTGAAAGAATTGCCATCAACTCAAATTGCAGAACCAATATCTCGTTACAGCAGAGATCACCTCTTTTGTTAGATATTAACGGGATTTGGCACGAAAAGCAAAAATCTGATTGTGGACAGTAAAGGTATGTCATTTAAAAACTGCCTGTCTTGCTTGTTGAAAGATATTACAACAAGGTGACTTACTATTGAATATACAGCTAACTGTATGTAATGCACCAGTGACTTCTCATTGGTCTAAGCACTGTCTGAAGTCCGTGATCCTGAAAAATAATATGCTACACGCCAAACCTGCTCCGGAGCACGAGTTACCGTGGTGATGTATCACGCTAAGAAGTAAACCAGCGTCGTGAAAGCCAGAGTTGCCTGTACTTAGCCTCCAAGTTATCCGGCTAAGCAATAAATCTGTCCCCGTGATACAGGACCTTGGGGCCTTTGTATTTGTTGAAGTATTCATGCTGCGATGAGACATGAAATCATTGAATTTATCATTCTGTGAACAAAACTGACTCATAAAATAGTGCTTCTTGTAGTGCTCCTGAGTGTGCCACTTAAACTGAATTTTTCTAGTGAAAAGTCTAGCTGCATATATATATATATATATATATATATATATATTATATATATATATATATATATATATATATATATATTTTGGTTAATGTAAATGAGTTAGATGTCAAATAAAATGTGCTGTTTGTAAGTCACCTTGGTTACAGGTAACCTGGACCTTTTCCCCCAGGACGCGCTACAGTTGCTGTCCGAAAATGCTGAGTTCTGTGAGAACGAAGGGCGCAGCGTCGCGTTCAAGAGGGCGAGCGCCGTTCTGAAAGCCCTGCCGCGGCCCGTGCGCTCCCTCGAGGACCTGCGCGGCCTGCCCTGCCTGGGGGAGCACTCGCGGAGGGTCATCAAGGTGGGGCAAGTCGCCGGGGCCACTGTGACCCCACAGGCGTCGTGACTGGGTCGGCGCTTACCTCACTGTCTTTCTGCTTCGACGCGTCCAGGAGATCCTGGAGGATGGGGTGTCGAGTGAGGTGGAGGCCACACGACAGTCTGAGAAGTATCAGGCAATGAAGGTTGGGCTCTTCCTACACCGGTGACCCTTCTTCAGGGCCTGTATTCCCAAAGCATGTTACCTTACCACTAAGTTTCTTCCTAAAACCTATTTACAAAGTGGCTGAGAGAAACTTTTAGTTAGGAATAGAGCCTAAGACTGCGGCAGACTCCTAAGATAAGAGTACAAGTCCGTCGCTTTGGCTGACGTCAGTTCTCATGCACGAGCTTGTCTGCAATTACCATGGCGACTGGTCGATGGTGCTGGTGAAAATGTACGTGCAACAGTGTTAACTGCTGTACTGCTAATAGTCAGTAAGACTCAGTACATGGCAATGCTGTCCATTTCATTACTTTATATTCATGTGATAAATATTCAGATGTGAATTAGATGGTAATCTGCCTGAGACATAAAGAAAATTTTAAAAAATCATCCACTTATAGTCAGGGACGGATTATGGGTTGTGTGGGCCCCTGGGCAAAACGTTCGCGAGGGCCCCCCCCCCCCCCCCCCCAACCACTACCACCAGCACCACCACCACAACCACCACACCCTTGGCAGCCAAACGCCCTCCCTATAGGGTCAGGGGCCCTTGTAGGCAGAGGATCATAGAATGTAGGCCCTCTAAAATAGACAAACGAAAATACATTGTTGATAAGTGTTGCAAATTGTTTTGGGCTAGGGGCCCCACGGGCCCCCTGCACCCCAAGGGCCCCTGGGCAGTGGCCCCGCTGGCCTGGTCCGTAATCCGTCCCTGCTTATAGTGGTCAGTTTCACCTGGACAGACATGATCAATATAAGTGTTTTCCACTGTGTATGATTGGGTTATGTTAATGTTTCCAAGACATCGCGACATGGACCGACAGCAGCCTTCTTGCCACTGTTTATGGATTGGTCTTAGTGACTTAGGAGTCCCCTTGACTCCCAGACTTAGGTGCTACGTTTAGCACTAAGGGGCTTTGTGAATTCCTCAGTCAAACAAAATGAGGAGTCCTTCAATTAGGACTGAGACGCCCATTATTTTCAGGAGCCACTTCTAGCCTTAAGATGCTTTGTGAATATGGGCCCAGATCTCCTGCACCGCGTGCTTTCTGACTCCAGGCCCTCACCGGTATCTTCGGCGTGGGCGTGAAGACGGCCGAGCTCTGGTTCCGGGAGGGAGTCCGGAGGCCCACTGACCTTGAGGCTTTTGGAAAGAAGTTTAAACCGAGCGCAGGCAGCGGGTAAGTTAACCGCGGAGGTGTCCAGATCACACATTGCAGCCAGAGCACCGAGGGTAGTGCGGTTATCTGGCAGTTCATTGGTGTGTAATAGCAGCAGCAACGGGCCTCTGGGGGAGAGAGAGAGAGAGAACAGCAGAGGTACCTGAGGTAGGTCAGGTTTAGATGGTGCTCACAGAGCGACCAATGGAAGATCTCGAAGAGCTGCAGATGGAGAATAGGACCCTCAGGTAACATCTGTCGGGTATTTTGTACAGCAGTACTTTTGTTAGAAGGATGAGACCTGAACAGAAGCACATCTGGCTAAATTAGTGTTTTTGTTCCCCATTGAAATGAGACCCGGACCATCGTGATGGTTGCAAAGATAATTGGGAGTTTTGTTACAAGTTACCATGCTGTAGTACTAAACAGTGCTCAAGTATTAATACAGACAAACTTCCCCATTAATTACAATTAGTTATACGAAAAGACAAATGACTGACCAGAATTGGGCACTTGATTCTCTCATTTTGCTTTTGCAACAGATCTGGGTCTTTAATGCCATGACATCTGCCAGTTGTGGATCATATAGATCTTCCCTGGGAAGTTTATTAATTCTGCCGCCGGCCTGCCTCTCAGCCTCACGTGTTGCTTTCCTGTCAGGCCTGCTTTACTACGAGGACCTCAGCACCCCTGTCACCAAAGTGGAGGCGGACCTTGTCGAGGGGATCGTGGGGGAGGCCGTCCGTGCCGTGCTTCCGGGGGCCCAGATCACGCTGACGGGGGGGGTTCCGCAGGTGCGTCTGTGTTCTTGCGTACAGAGACATCCCAGAGTGCTTTGCTGCAGTTCTCTCTCCATTTTTCTCAAGACCACCTTCATCACAGACAGGGTCTTTCCTCACTGTAGCTGGGTCTGTGCACACAGGGGGAAGCAGACAGGCCATGATGTGGATTTGCTCATCACTCACCCTGAAGAGGGTAGAGAGGAGGAGCTACTGCCCAAGGTCATCGGCTGGCTGGAAGCGCGGGTACGACAAGCGTTCCAACAGCGTTTTAGAACTGTGTGGCATGTCAGCCATTTTAACCCTGATCAGTCATTCACTGCCCCAACAGGATTTGCTGCTATATCAGAAAATTCACAAGAACTCATACCTGGAGGCCAAAGAGTGGCCGGCCCGACCCTCAAGTAACATGGACCGCTTTGAACGCTGCTTCACCATTTTCAAGCTATTGCTGCCCCATGTGGCCCCCCAGGGAAACCTACAGGCTCCCAGAACACCTGAGGCGCAGGTGGGGGGCACAGGGGAGTCTCGAGGCTGGAAGGCTGTGAGAGTGGACCTGGTCGTCACACCCATCAGTCAGTATGCGTTTGCCCTGCTTGGCTGGACTGGCTCTCAGGTACGGTGTCCTGCAGGGGACACTAACCCTACATCCTAACCTACCTTTGGGCCACACCCGGGGGGGGTCGGGTTGGGGGGGGGGGGGGGGGTTATGAGTCTGTAGTGCCGTAGTCACTCTTCTGCCTGTTGGCTTCATTATTAGGGTCAAGAAATTTAAAGCAAAGAACATATTAGTCAGTATTATACAATTTCTTTGAAAAATATACTTTAATGTGATTTTAGTTTCTGCTCGCATTGGCTCACTGCTGTGGCATTCCGGTATAGCTTCCTTAACATTAGGGTTGTTTCATGATCCTAGTTCCTGCTTGATATAGTGATGGGGGCAGAGGTTTTAGGTCGCAGACTGGGTGAGGCTACGCCCTGAGATGGCTGCGAGTGACCCCGCCCACCGAAGGCTTAGCTCCTCCCATTACCGCTGTGAACGTTAATGCCTTTGGGTGCAGAGAGAGCAGAGGGCCCAGCCAAGGACAGGGCTGTAAAGGTGTGATTGGCTGTGATGGATGGCTGTCAGCGTGGGGTCCCCTGACGTCCAGCCACTCCTGTGTCGCTGACCCGTCTGAGCTGGGTGCTAATTGCCTAATTAATTACAAATAGTTGTGCTCTGGGTTAATGGGCAGGCTGGTGTCCGGCTCAGTCCGCGTGCCATTGCTCTGTCTCTCCCTGACCACTTGCTGTGCATTTTCTCCCGGTCTCTCCTCCTCTTCCTTTTCCCCTGGACTCGCGGTCTAGCGCCTATCCTTAGCGTCACTCTTCCTCGCTCTCTGCCTTTCCCCTCTGGCCACGCCTCCCTCCGTTCACCTGTCCCTCTGCCTGCAGCTCTTCGAGAGGGAGCTCCGTCGCTGGGCGGGCCAGGAGAAGGGTATGTCGCTGAGCAGCCACGCCCTGTTCCACTCCACACGGGTAAGAGACGGACCCCCACGGGCCCCAAAGGCCACCAGCTTAGCGTGCTCCATTCGGAATCACTGACTGAGCCAAACACCATGAAATTAGGAGGTGGGAGGGGGTATAAAAATATTATCCATTTTTGCTAGCAAACCGATTGACGATTACTTCAGCGTTGTTTTTCTGCTCCGTAATTCTTACAGAAAAATTAAAGAGTGAGGTTTCTGTTGACGAGTCGTGTGTGGACGTTATTGCACTGACGACACGCGAAACACGGAGCGACACTTTATTTGTGGTACTTGCTGCCCCCGGCCCCCCCCCCCCCCCCATGCGGTGAAGACAGAATTCCGCCCTGTGCCCTTTTCTACTGATTGAATGCTAATGATTTGGGGGCTTTTTAAAATACTGCACAAATGGAATATCGTACTGTCCGCCTGTCAAGGTTGTAACTGTTCTGGAACTTTCTTCTGGCTGATGTTTAAAAGGCCCGGTTTTGCCGCATAGCGGCGTGTCTTGGACGCGTGGGTACAGTGCATGCTGGTGCATGCTAGTGCATGCTAGTGCATGCTGGTGCATGCTAGTGCATGCTGGTGCATGCTAGTGCATGCTGGTGCATGCTGGTGCCAGTTCTCCATCACGGCGGTGGAAGTGAACTGGTTTTTGGTGAAGCTCCTTGCTTTGTAGCCGGTGCAACAATCTTGAAATCAGATAAGCTGACACTAACTGACGTTGCACATACACCAGGTGCAGATCATGCACTGCTAGACAGGAAGAAACCTGTGGATTGTGTGTGATAGCATGAACTGCAAGTAGATCCGATCATCTTCAGCTCTCTGTCCCTTAAAACTATTCAAAACGCCCCCCACAGACCAGTGGAAAGACACACACTCCTACAGACACACGCTCCTACAGACACACGCTCCTACAGACACACGCTCCTACAGACACACGCTCCTACAGACACACGCTCCTACAGACACACGCTCCTACAGACACACACGCTCTGCTACCTTACTGGCCAGTGCTTTCTAAGACTATTTTTTCGGTGTCTGTTTCCCAGAGGCAGTACCTGCGTGCCACCTCAGAGGAGGACATCTTCGCCCATTTGGGCCTGGAGTTCATCCCCCCAGCTGAGAGAAACGCCTGACGCATCCATGGTGGTTGATTCCGCAGGAAGGACTCCCATGATTCCACGCCTCTCTACCTCTAATTGCCTCATTTCCATTGGCACTGGCCTCAGGCGGGAAAGTCAAGTCTCCCGACTAACCTGTTCCTGCTTGTTTACACAACCTGCAACTGCGTACTGTATAGAAGTTGGAGCGTATACTGTATAGAAGTTGGAGCGTGCTCAGTAGCACCCACGCGCTGATGTTCCTGCAGTCTTCCGGCATCAGGGAGCCTCCCTCCTTTGCTATAGGAATGTGAACTGGCTCCTTCATGGCCTGAATTCTGCACTGAGCCGTTGTGCTCTCACATGCGTGTCTTTGGCTGTGCCATCCCCTCTCATGGCCACTAGGGGGCATTCTTCATTCAGCGGTCCAGTTCCATGTGTCATTTCCAGTGGCACTAGCCTCAGGCTGCTTTCCGATTCAGTACCGCTTCCCAGCACACACTGTAGGGAATCCAGTGCCATTACTGTCCAATATGAGCCGTGACGAACCCTGTGGGTGTGCAGTCACTGACGTCCCGCCTCCATCTGTGACATGCCCCCCCCCCCCGCGCTTCATGCATTCCCACACTTACCCACAGTCTCCAATCATCTATTTCAGTCCTGCCTTCATCCATCTGTTTTTGCATCCAGTGTAGGGAATCCAGTGTAGGGTCGCAGTGAACCTGCCCTGTCCGTCTCAGGGCACCCAGACGTGTGTCACGCATTAGGGGCAGTTACGCATTTTTAAAAGAGACGAACACAGACTGGCCTGCAACGCCATGTCTGATGCGACATTGTTCCGGCCACTTATGTGCATGAAGCAAAAGTCAGCTTGTACCTACAGAGGATCAGCAGACGATTTCTGTTGATTATCAATTTAACTAAATCAAATTAAAACTGTAAGATACTGTGGAGGTACCTGGGAGAATGTACACTTCTTACTGTTTGGCCTTCAGTCATTTCTGCACTTCGCACTCTGTAAGCTGGACAGTGAGGGGGTTTATGGGTAGGGATTTGTGTCTACCATCTGTTTTTATTTTTGCATGTTGCATTTTTCACTGCCCCCCACCTAAGCCTATTTCCTGGACTGGAAACATCTTAGATTGAACCAAACAATCCACGTGCCAAGTTCTGAAGGTGAAATTTAGTTTCAGATGGAATTCACTTTACCAGCTGTCACTGTGGCTTAATTAGATGTTGTGTCATTTTTAAAAGATGTGGCCAAAGGAATTTCTATCCAGCCTGGTTTTAAGGTAATTAAGCGTTTTATAAATCAATCTAAAAACATGCAAAACTGTGCCGTCGTTCTTAAGCTTGCATTTTATTCCATTTAAATAAATTTGTGTATATTGGAGAAAATGCAAGGGAAACATTGCAATCAACTGAAAGGTTTTAAGGTGGCTCCTCCCCCCAAAGACACACGCCCAGAAAGGTGGTTTTTGTTGACCTGTCTAAAATGCCGATTTTTGCTTGAGAGCTTCTTGCATTACGACACGTGTGGCAAATACCAAGAGAAAGTGGCTGATCTCCTGTCTGTCCTAAGATGGACCAGCATCCCATCCAGGGTGTCCCCTGCCTCCATCTTCCCAAGGCAGGCTCCCATCTGAACACCACCCAGCGTTAGCTAATTGGCTGTGTAAGCAACATGGCCATATTTCATCTTCTCCCACTTTCTCCCTGAAGCAGCGGCAGTCCCACCCCCTCCAGGCTGAAGCTGCCAGCCCCTATGAGTGATGTCATACCCATGCCAGCTGGTGATACCCCAGGCCAAAACTGACATTTACAGTTCAATCAAATGCTATAATTGGGGGGGTTGGTCTCATTCTTCCACATAATGTTGGCTGGGTAGGACTTGGACAGTTAGAAGCTCACAATGCAAGCAGGACTCCAGCTGCATGAAGCGTGAGATGTTGTATATCTGAAGCCAAAGGCTGTCTCACTCCATCTGCCGTTGTCGTCGGGTTCAGGTGTGGGTGTAGATTTGGGTGGGGGTGAGGATGCAGAGGGTAGATCGGGGCCGGTCGAATTTCAGTGTCCCTGCTGGGGGCCCCTATTGCCAGCATGAGGCCTGACATGCCTCTTCAAGGTGCCGAATGGGGGGACACACACCCTGAAACCAGAAGGAGCCTGTTACTGAGGAGCTGCTCCTGTTTGGAGGCCAGGTGGGCTGGAGCAGGGGCCGGCTCGGCTCCTCGGGAGACGCGAGAGACTCCCGCTGCTTCTCCTCATGTTTCTCCTCCCTAATCAGCAGCTCATTTCCGCACATAAACGCCACCCCAGGTGCGGGTGGGGAGGCACCAGCAGGCCCCCTTACTGTCCAGGTGGTGAGTGCCGTCCTACTCGCGCCGCCCAACTCCTGCTGTTTGTGGGTATTATCTAGATGTCGGGACGGGAAGGGACCTGCAGGACGGGGCTGGTAGAAGGTTCCAAACCCAGCTGGGGGCGTCAGCATCCGCCGAGGGGATTTGAGCTCTGCTGCCCGAATCACGCCTTAACTTCACAAGTGGTTGTGACTATAGAGATGGATTCACTCTAAACGTGGAAAAAAAAATCTATAGCTGTTTCCATCCATTTTCTGTAACCACTTGTCCTACGCAGGGGCACAGGGGAGGCCAGAGCCTACAGGTGCAAGGCAGGGCACAGTCACACAGGCAATTTGATAACTCCAATTAGCCTCAGCATGTTTCTGGACTGTGGGGAGGGGGGAAATTGGAATACCAGAGAAACCCCATGACGACGGGGAGAGAACATGCAAACTCCACACACACGGAATCCTGGGGGAGACTCAAACCCATCTCTGCAAATTATGGGGCAACAGTGCTAATCACTGTGCCACCTGGTATAGCAGCTCTCCCATTAAAACCGTTACTTTTCTCCTTGACATTCAAAGCCTGCAGTATTCAGAAGTGTGTTACCCTGGATTAGATGATCGTTCATCACCGTCTTAATTTAAGGCTAAGAAGAGGCGGGACTCTGTGTGTTTATATCATGGCCCAAGCGGGTTGCCTGTGGGGCCGCAGATCCCCCGTTCATCTCGCGGCCAGCCAACCGAGTCTTCGGCAGTGATGCTCTGCAGTTTCTCAAAGCGGTTTTCAGCCAGGGATAGATTCTCCACCTTAGCGCCAGCTGGGAGATCCTGTCGAGCGGAGAGCCGGCTTCAGCAGGTAGAATAGAAACCCACACACCTTGTGTCCATGGAGATACATGCCACTTTATGGGAAAATTTATATTTTACATACAGTAATTCGACACGTTAAAAGCAAAATCGATACTGCGCACAAACAGAATCTGGACAGAATCCTGTTTTCAGATGTGAAATTGTACAGTTTATAAATGCTGAAAATGAAAGACTGGAGCTGCTGCTGGCTCTTTTGCAGCCTGCGATGGAGCCGGAGCAGCTCCTGGGCAGGTTCACTGTCGCTGCTTGGACAGCACTTCTCCACAAAGCAACTCAAATCTGTGCTCATCTATAGAGCTGCGCTTTGGACGAGTTCCAGACTCGCGGGTGTTACTGCAGGCCAGAGACTCAAGATTTAAAATGAGCATGTTACCCACTGCTGGGAAGTGCAGGGCAATGCAATCCCCTGTGACATCTGTCCCCAAAAGGAGTTTGGGCTCGGTGAGGGACTCCCTTCAGACCACAAGCTGAGCAGCACGGCCAGCGCTGGTGCAGACGTTTCGAGTGGCAGGTGTTCAGAGGTGAAAAAAGGGCATTCAGTATCTTTGCCACTTGTACAGAAGTTCAGGCACTCCCAGCCTGAACACACACGCACGTATGCCTGAACACCTCTATCAATGTGATCGGCAATATTAACCACACAGTATAAGAAAATGAGCTCACTAACTGATCACTCGATCACCGGTTAAACTTCTAGTACAAGTTAAAATTCTCTGATAGGTCAGGAAATCGCTGGAATTGTCATTTCCTGTTCCCTTGTACAACGAAGGGGGAATGTTAAACTCCCGCAGTCCGAAGAGTCATTAATCACTACTAATCAGGAAAGTTATTTCATAGTCATTCTGGAATGGCAAACCCAGAGTAACTGTTAAGATGCACGTGGGAAGATACATCCATTAATTTTACAACCACTTATTCGGCAGATGGTCCTGGGAAGCCTGGAGTTGATCCCAGGGTAACACACAAGGCTGGGAATACTGGGTGGGATGCCAGTCCAACATACTCACCCAATATGGGCACATTAGGGACGTCTGTGGACCTTGAGAGGACATCTACACCAACATGGCGAGAGCATCCATAAGAAAACCAGTGAGATCAAGTGGAGAACATGCAAAGTCCGCGCATTCATAGAGACAAACGCACAGCCCTGAGTGTGAGAGCACAGGGCCCCCCTGCCCCCAGTACTGCCTAAAAATGACTGAATGTATCAATGAATCAGTCACCTGGACCATCTGCACACGGTCATGTTCTGGATAGATATTCAGTATGTCAGCCCATTGGTGGTGGCAGGTCGAGCAAATCGACACCATTATCTGTTAAAGTCTCTTTGCTGAGATCATGACAATAATAACAACAAGCGCTGTAGGTGGTTCCTCTCATCAGGACGTATCTGTTTCTAACCGTTCATTCATCCATCTTCCATAAATGTTTTTCCAAGGTAGGGTCACAGTGAGCTTGGAGCATTTCCCAGTAAACGCAGAGCACATGCAGGGAACACGATGGAAGGGATGGCGGTATCTGATTTTTATTGAAAGGTGTATTTGGAGCTGGTTGTATGCAGCATGTGTGTGGTAGAATATTCAACCAAGCACAGAGAGAGAGAGTGTAATGTGCCCTAAATCACTGCCACATGATGCTGTCAAACTATGTCCGACATCTGAAACACATCCGTCTGTTTCCATTCACTGCGGATCCATTGGGGGTCACTGTGATCTGCTGTTCCATCCACTGTTCCATCCATCCTGGATGCCTTTTCACACAGAAGATTCTTCATACAGGGAGGTGAGGCTGGAAAGTTGCAGCAAACTGAGCTTCACTGCCTTAAAGTGCTGCATTTAAGTGAAGTGGTTAATTTTCGTCGTTGACACATCACTGCACAAAGGGGACCATAGCTAAATGTGTCCTCTGCATTTAATCCATATGTGGCATAGCAGTGGGCAGCTATTATTTAGCTCCTGGGGAGCAGTGCGTGGGGGCAGTACCTTGCTCAGGGTACCTCAGTGGGACTTTGCTGGTTTATAAATAGATAAAACGATGACAATTAACACAGCTGTGTAGCTCAGTCTGCTGCAACTTTCCAGCCTCACTTCCCTGTATGAATTTTCTTTTTGCATTTGGATGCATTGTGTCTCACCATCCAAAAGCATGATGGTATATATATATATATATATATATATGCGGAGTGAGTGCGATGTGCAAACACATTCTCCCACTACCAGAATATATCCAGTCAAGATTCCCACATTTTGGGGAATTCGCAGGGGTCAACAGGGCTGCAGGCTTCCCCCTGGGAGACCACCATCGCGATCATGGCATCTCCCCTAAAGGGTAAGTGGACAAACACATAGACTGTATGGATAACATATGGACAATTTTTGGGGTAGACCATAAGTATCGCAGAGAAGACCTTCATCCAAGCCTCTCTGGCTCCGATATTTTGGCAGACCTGCTGTGGATACTGACAGAGATACGTCACCAACTGGATAGGAGATGAATAACTGGATAGGAGATGTGAAAGGAGGAATTATTCAAATTACATTTTTTATTGATAATGAGCAAAATGTCGACACATCTAGCCGACACCCAAGATGACGCTCCTCTATGGCAGCTCACTGAATAACGAGATATTTTGGTAACACTCTGGGGACACAAATAACGTAGTAGTACACTTTTACTTAATGCATTAATTAAGCAGAAATTAATTGTTAGTTACATTCTGATGTCATGTTTGTTCGTCATTAATCAATCATATCAGTTCATGTATGTCCCGCAGTTAGTAAATGTGTCCGTGATTTGTACTTGAGTAGTGACTGAGTTACTAAGTTACTTGTGCCGCCACAGGTAAAGTGTGACCAATGTTTTTGTGATTGATTAATTTAACTAGACCTTGTATTCTTGACTGAAACATGGTAATGGAGTATGTGTGATGGAGCAGCATCCTTAATGGAAACAGCTCCTCCACCCTTTTTTATTCATAAAGGTGGGGGTCTCGCTGCTCTATACTCAGACTGTTACCTGTATGGAAGCTGCACCAGGCAGGTTCTCTGTCATTGTACATCCACCTTTTATGGACGTTAGAAGGTCAGTCATCAGTGATGATTATACTCATTAATCGGCTGCCTAAACTTGCACAGGCGTTTCTCTCTCACATCTCAGAATTGCTCTCCTTCTCTATTATGAAATATGATTCTCTTTTATTAGCTGGTGATTGTATTCTCTTGATGGCATTCAGCATGTTGCTAGTGCTACATCCATCCATCTTCTGAAGCCACTGAAGTCCTATTCAGGGTCACAGGGGGTCCAGAGTCTATCCCAGAGGCTATGGGTGCAAGGCCAGGATCAACCCAGGATGGGGCGCCAACCCATCGGAGGGCACAATCAGACAGCTATGTGCAATTTGGTAACAGCAATTAACCTCAGCATGTTTTTGGACTGTGGTGGGAAAGCAGAGGACTTGGAGGAAACCCCATGATGAGAGGGTGAGAACATGCAAAATGTATGGAACCAGGGCAGAGGCTCAAACTCTACTTCCAGAGGTGTGAAGCAACAGTGCTAACCACTGCACCACCATGCCGCCCCTGGACATGCACTGGATGTAATCATTTCAAGAGGTTCGAGTGTTAAATCGTAGAATTGAGGCATATTCTTCAGCTTGGCCGCATCTATTAATCTCTCTAATATGGAAGCACAGTTTGTCAAAAAAAAATGGTGTTAATGATGAATCCAGTCATGCCAGTCTGACAGGAGTTATTATGCATACGCAAGGAGGTGAATCATTTCAATGGTCATCGTAGATCTCCGGTAGATATAGTAACACCTGAAGTAGTCAAGAATAAATCTAGCATCAAAACAGTGCTGTGGAGGACCAGCCACGTGCGATGTCTTTGAAGACAGTGTCGTAAATCTAGCATGAGTGTGGAGTTGGGGGTAGACTTACTCTTCACCTAGACATCAAAAAACTGGAGGAGCAGCCTTTCACTCATATGCACTGATGACTTAAATCTCCCCACCAATTAACATTCCTCAGACAGCCTCTATTATCAGCTTCAAAAAGTAGTCACATTTTTTTTATTTGGCTTTTGGTTGGTGTTTGCTTTTTTGCGTCCATTATGTTCCTTATGTTCTCTCTGCCACCGAAACTCTTTATTCTTAGTATTTTGAACCTGCTTATTTTATGTAATTGGATTTGTTTCATTATTTATGTTGCTTTTTAAAATTGTGTTTTCACTTTATTTTATCATCATTGTGAAGCATTTTGAGCTGCATAAGTATGAAATGTGCCATACAAATAAAATTGATCATAATAATAATAATAATAATAATAATAATATCTTGCCCTGGAGATGTGGGGGAGGAATTGGCTTGCAGTCACTGTAAGAGGAAATGATGCAGCGGTGAATGAATGTGTGACTTAGGGTTCATCACATTTTGTTTGTTTGGAAGCATTTGGTGCATAAGATAAATGGACAGGGGTCTGTGTGTAAAGATGGTGTGACAGATGGCGTTTCTTCCTATGTTTACCAGTTAGGGTCACTGTAGTGTACATCAGGGGTATAGCACTGCAGCCCACTGACACAGCACTGCAGCCCACTGACACACTGCGCTGTGTGTGTGTTTGTTAACGGCTGCCCAAGAGCTCTGTGTACATATTTGTGAATGATTTCACTGCTCCCCGTGGGTGTGTGCGAGAGAGCCGCATTCCCTCCGCATTCCCTCCGCATTCCCTCCAGTCTCACACATTCCTTCCCCGCTGTTTTCCTCATTCCTGCGTACGGGCACCTTGCTTCCACCCGCAGGTGTGCCTGCACTCGTGCAGGAAATGCGCTGCTGGTGCAGTAATCGGGTGCACACCTCCAGACACGAGCACGTCAGGGTGTCTTCTGGCATCCGTGCTCACGTGTGCCATGTGGGGGGGGGGAGGGGGGGGCTCGTGGTCACGGGGACGAGAGTGGGGGGGCAGTGAAAGGAGGGCGGCATGCGGTTTTGTGACACTCGGCAAGCGAAGCGCACCTGTAACCATGACGGCGGAGAAAGTTCTGGAACATGAAGTACCGGTTGTAGCCACCTGCAGTGTTGGGATCCAAATCCGCATCATCGGAGTGTTTGCTCAACCCCACTTCCTGGTCCTGGGCTGTCCTCAGAAAGGCCCAGAATGAACAACAGCTCTTCCAACGGCCCATATATGTCTAATCCACAGAGCTGACCCCCTCATGCCGCCTGGCCTGTGTGAATTGTGGGCGGGGCTGGGGGGCACAGCGTTAACAGGGTCAGATACCTGCTAACCTGCTAGCGTTCAGCACACAAAGCCACACCCCATCAAACTCAGCAATCAGGGGGCGGGTCAAGGCCCCCACCAGGCTGACCCCCCCATTCTCCACTTGCCCTCGCTCCTATCAGAATAACCCCTCTGTCTCCAGCTATCCTTACTTTACGTTACACCCTCCGATCTGTGCTATTATACAATATTTCCCCCATCTGATACGTTTCCATTAAATATTTCCCAGTAAATTAGGAGATATGAGGTGTTTGTGTCAGGATGATGGCATGTCGGTGCCAGTGATGATCTATGAGCGCAGTCATCTCCCCCCAGAATCCCCCCCCACACACAGCCGTCCGCAGCGTGATCCTCCAGTGAGACAGGTGATCAGTCTGGCTGCACGCTGGTTCCATCCTGGGTCCCCAGTGTCCCTGCCGGCCTGCTTCCCTCACCACCCTTATCCCCATGGGCCCCCGCACTTTGGGGGCCTTGTCCCGTCCCTGAGAGACAGCTCTGGGTCAACTGGTCTCTTATGTGCCAACGTACTGACCTGCCCATTAAGAGAAACTGCGGCATACAACCTTGTGCTCGCTGTCAGGTTACGGTGTGTAACGGAACAGGAAGCAGTTCATTGGCCGAATGAGTCTGCAAATACAGCCTCCATCTTTCCTTCCATCCATCCATCCACAAGTCAGGGAATAACCCAGGATGGGGCGCCAATGCATCGCATACAGCCTCACATTAAGCTTAGTACCACACTCACGCAGGAAATATCAAAAAGTAATACAGATATATAGGAATGCATAAGCACAGATCTAATTACTGTATACTACACTTACATACTGCAGCCGCAGAATATTAAGTATTAATCAGTGTGAAAGATGAGACATTTTAGTAAATATATTCCTTTATGAAATGATGCTTTATTTGCACAAGTATTAGTACTGATACATTGAAATGCTACTTTCTGCATATCTAATCTCGCTCTCCTTTGAGACATACACACGTATACACAATAGTCAGTGTGGTCTTGATAAAAAAATATCATATGTATTTAATAAACAGGCTTTATACAGTGTGTGGTTCCTATTTCTGTGTTCTCCTAGGAAGAATTTACATGTTTGGAATCAGAGGACACTGTTGTCCTTGGCTGACAGTGTGATGCGGAAATCTCCGCGGCGATTTGGAGTTTAACATGGGTTCCCTGATGCACGGCAATGAAATCCTGCTCTGTGCGCGGAAACAGCTGTCCTTCACATTAGTATTTACTGCTTAAAAACCTCTCCCCACCTCCCTCACCCATTTTATAATGAAATGTACCCCAAAAGTACCTGATGAAAATGACATCAGTGACAGAGTTTGCACGTGTATGAATTATAAAAAAAAAACTTTCCAAAATATTCTTTAATAAAAGGATATTTGAAAATCTGAACACTTTTCTATCCTCAACAACTTCCCTAAAATGTTTCGCTCTTATTCTATAATCAGGGCCCATGACAGTATGGGGTTATGATTGTAATGATTGTAGAATTTTATAGCAAATAATTCAGCTAAACTCCACTGTCACAAAGTATGCAGATTTCCACAAGCTGGTGCCTCGTTCAGATAACAGATGACGCCTGTCCAGGGCTGGGTTTCCCAGTAACGCTGACTTCTGGCATCTTACGAAGACTTATGAAGGTGAGACTTTAAAGGTATTTCTTTTCTTATGTATGTTTCCCGAACAATCTCTTAAGAGACTGCTTAAGGGGGAGCTTCTTAAGAGCGACCTTAATAGGCACCAGAACACCTGATTGGTTGACATCAGTGGCTTGAGAATTGATTCTTCCCTCCATACAGTAATTGCTTCACTGCCGCATGAGAGAAAATGATGTTCTTTATAAACATAACACTGCAGGAATGCTGCGAAATGTTACATTAATCAGAAGTGGGGATGAGCTAAAAATAAAATACAAAATTAGCAAGTTGAGTCGTCTAATCGTAAATATGATTTTCGTCCACTGAGTGCATGAACCCACCTCCCCACTGCAGTATCGCCATTTTATTTTTATTTGTTCTATAAAACACCTGCGTGCACCAATATGTCTGCATGTCATTGATACTGGGACGAACAGTGGTGCATTAGCCGAAAGAAAAGTTGGTTACTCTCTTAACATAAGAGAATGTCCTATTGCTCCAGGAATATTCCTATATATTAGATAAATATGTAAATAAACCTGCAGTGTCGACTCTTATCAGCCTCATGAAACAAAGTTTTGATCATACTGTGACTCAGGCACATTTAGAGAGGTGTTTGTATTCCAGGGGTGTCGGAAATGGGGGGAAGGCGTCCACCCTAATATCGGCAGAACCTTCCCTTCCTTCCCAATTAATAAATAAATACATAATCAACAGGGTGTTCCTTATGTTCCTTATGTTCCTGAGGCCAATTCGCTGCACATTCAGAGCACAAAGGACAAAACCAGATGATGACTGCAGTCATGTATCATACATACATCATTTTATCACATGGACCAGTTATTTTTTAATGAAGGGATGATTGGTTATGAAACTGCACCCTTAACAATGTTAATCTTATTTCAAATGAGCAATATGAGACAACAGCGGTAAGAGTCGGCTGAGAGAGGCTCAGACCAACCTTACGAAAGAATATCTGACGGATATTTACCTAAGGACATTTCGGGAAACACGTTGGAGTGTTAAGAGACGACGTAAGGTAAAACTTAGGAACAACGTGGCGTTAAGAAGGTTTCGGGAAACACGTTGGAGTGCTAAGAGACGACGTAAGGTAAAACTTAGGAACAACGTGGCGTTAAGAAGGTTTCGGGAAACGCGTTGGAGTGCTAAGAGACGACGTAAGGTAAAACTTAGGAACAACGTGGCGTTAAGAAGGTTTCGGGAAACGCCCCCCAGAGCAGAGGACCCAGCAATCAAAGACAACACCAGGGGCTCCTCAGGCGTCTTGTTGAAAGTTATTTGGCCAAACTGAACCTTTCTTCAGTGCTCGTGCCCAGTGTTTTTAGACTGTAAAAATGAAAGTATTATTTTCAGAGCCATGCTTTCCTTTCCCCTGGGTAGAATAAGCCCACAAGGCCCCCAAGCTGAAGCCCGGCTTCCCTCGATATTCCGCGACAGATCTCGTTATTGCTGCTCGGTCGGCTTTCCGCAGCTCATACGGCCCCAGTCCCTCCGCTTTTAGGTCTCAGTGCACTGACTCCAATCATTTCGTTTTGCGGTTGCTAATAAATCTCATATGAAAGTGCCGGGGGGGTGGGTGGGTGGTGGGGATTTGGAATCGTCTGAAGGAGAAAGAAAGATACCAAAAATGCAGACACTTTACTGAGAGGCAAAGACGGGTGAGTGGGAAAGATAGGGCAAGAGTGTCCCATATTCAAAGCTCTAATCTCGGGATAGGGGGCCTGGAAGAAGGGAGGATGGAGGGTGGGGGCCGATCAAAGGGGAGGGGGGGTGAGGGAGGCGTTATCAACGGAGAGAAGGAGTGCAAGGCAGACGTGCCCCCCACGGCTGCGCACAGCAGGGGGCAGCTCTGTTTGATTCCAGCCAATCCGATGGCAGAGACCTGTTAATCCAAAGTCTGTGGTGGGGGTGATGGAGAGATTTTGACAGGAGGCCTTTTCAAGCTTGAGGAGCTGGCCTGCAGAGCGCCTCTGATCTGATCTCCTTTTCGCTACGCCTCCTTCTTCTCCCAAGGCCACAGACCCCCATGTTGACACCCCCCCCAGTACGGCTGTTCTGATTCCTGCGGCCTTGATTGGGCCTAGAATGATCTTCTCAGCTGGGCGCAGGGTGAGGGTATAGGCTGAGATTTGTTCTTTGGGGGGGGAGAAACTCCTCCAGGCAACGCACTGCTCACACCCCTTGCTGTCTCACCAGCCCCGCCCTCGATGGCAAAATGCCACAGGTGAAAAGACCAATCTGCCCAGTAACACCAAATGGAAATGAGTGGAGGTGTTCGCCCTCACGACAAAGTGCCCACAACAAATTAGCGGCAAGCTCAGGTGGTTATAAAGGAGATCTTCTGGGCATGTCCCACAGGATGGAGACCCAGGACGTTCTTGAGGGATGCCCCAGGGGGGGCATGGAAACGGAGACTTGATCTGATCGACATGGTGTCCTGCCGTCACGACCCCCCCCCCCAGAGAAGATAAGTATGGAATTATGACTGCATGGACAAAAAGGGTCACCATTCAGTCAGTCCATTTGTAAAGCAAGTTTCTAAATAAATATGTAGCATTGTCCTGAAAAAGAAACTCGCAAATCCTAAACCCAATGCAACAGCAAAGAACCATAAACATCACCGTCGCTTAAAAAAACACGACAAACCGACATCATTTCAGACTGGCGATGTCTAAAGTGACTGAAGGATCTTTAATGACATTAAGCAAAGGCCAAGGGTGCGGAGATTTGCTGTGTGCGGTTTGCTATCGCGGCATAGTGCCTGCCAAGGTTTCCATGCTAAAATCAGACCAATTATCTCAATCTGGCAGCTACTGCAGTATTTTAAACACATTTTTTGTTTGTAGCTGCTTAGCAAACACAGGGCTTACTTATGCATTTACCTGACTAACAGCTGGCTAATTTACTGAAGCAAGCCAGAAAAGACCTTGGACAAGGTTACTGAAAACAAGCAAAGCTATTTCCTTAGATGAAGAGATGTGAGTAGATGAAGGGGTGAGGTGTCGCTGGCTAAATCCGCTTTTATTCCAAATATCCATCTACGGAACTGGCAGTTACTCGTTTTCACAAATAACACTGAGATGTTTAGCTGCAGCTCAGCCAGGTGGTGCAGCAGATACTACTAAGTTTGAGTCTCTGCTCTGGATCTGTGTGCGAGGAGTTGGTACGCTTTGCCCATGTTGTTCTGGGGAAGTCTGGTTGTCAGGTGAAGCTGTGGCCTCATGTGGGGCCCATGCAATTTCGACCGAGATAAACATCTGAAAGATGGCGACACAAGAAACTGTAAGGACACCAAGAACAGAAGGCAAAACAGTGTATTATATGGATGTATAGTAAGGAACTGCAGGCGAAAAAAAACGGAAAGGAGGTTCTAAGGAAACAAGGGATGGAAGCGGAAAGAAAATGCAAAAGGAGGTGGAGAAAAATCAGGGGAAAAGGGGAGGGTGTGAAGGTCCCTGTGGAGAGACGTGGTTGGGCAGACAGAGCTTGCAGGCTCAGGCTCACACACACACACACACACACACGCACACACACGCACACACACACACACACACACACACACACACACACACACACACACACACACACACACACGCACACACGCATAGGGGAGACGGAGCCAGAAAGCAAGCTGTGACTCTCTCTCCACCTCTCAGCTGCTCGCCTAAAGCCAGACAGACACTCGTCCACACGGCCAAGGGACGGACAGTGCAGGACGCGGAGAAGTCGGAGCAGGACTCGCACCTTTCTGCCATGTGGCCACCAAGAGCGGTAGGTGCACATTTGTGGGTGTTTAAGTTTGTGGCCAGTGGGGTGGGATGCCTGACTGGGGCGATTCTCACAGGGGGAAGTTGCCCTAAAGTGTCACCAGTAATTAGTACTGGTCTCACCATCAAACAGCCGAGCTTCACACACAGCTTAGCGTTGCTGTAATAACCACTGCGATGCCAGCAAAGCGGGGGGGGGGGGGTGGGGGGGGTGCTTTTTTTGTGTCTACGCTGAATGTAAATTTATGCAAATCACTCCAAACTTTGAAGACGCCGTTGAGATAAGCTGCCAGGTCCCTTTTCCGCTCACTTGAGTTGTGATGTTAGTGACGTTTTTTTTGGTGAGAAACATTGTAAAGTTAATTAACAGGCATGTAAGAGGGGGAATTTATCCAAAGATGCTAAGCTGACTGTGAAGTGAATGTGGTGAAGTTCCTCACCATGTTCTAGAATGTATGCTGGCTGAAGCCCCCGCTGATTGCACCTATCCCATGAGCACTTGGGGCTGTGGACCGTCGGTCAGCTCCCACACAGACCATTGTGACAGCTCCTGTCAGTTTCCTTGTCAGGAGGGACCGCACGGTGCTTGCAGTTCGTGGCTCCCCGCCGTGCGTTAGGGTGGTTACCAGAGCCAGATCGTGTCAGTCAGCACGGCCAAACTCTACACTTCACAAGCCTGCCCTAAATGCAGATCTGCAAAAGCGTTATTCCGCAAGTCACATTAAAAAGAATTTCTGCTCCTTTGGGAAACGGAAGTTAAAATCTGAAAGTGTTGCATACAGACCAAAGTGCTGTTGTGGGATTAAAGTCACACACAGAATAAAGCACAATCTGTTCAGTCCGTTTTGTAGTTGAATCATAGTGCAGGAAGTTTGTCAAGAGAAGTGTCCTAAAATGCAAAGTGTGGATGACATGCTTTAAAAGATCCTGCTGCCTCCCAAGGCTTCTCCAGAGGTTTTCCTGGCACTTCAGCCATAGTTTAATACTGTGTTGTGTATCTGTTGAACTTCAGAAAGCCTTAGTTCTTCTCTTCTGAACTGCAGTTCAGCTCCAGTTCACATTGTATTTCAAAATGACAGGCGACCTTGGGATGAATGTAATGCCCAGCCTTGTATGTGATGTGAGTGTTGTGGATGGATTCCTGCTTTGCGTGTTGGGTACGGGGGGGGGGGGGGGGGGGCGTAATATGAGAGCACGTGCAGATCGCAGGGTTTTATACTGCGAGTAAAAGGCGTCTGCTGAGCACGGAGTCTGGGGGCTATAGTAATTACAGCTGAGGGTACATAAGATCGGCTCAAACGAGGATAGCCTGCATGAGCAGTGTGTTTTATTCATATATATTTATTTATTTTTTTGTTGGTTATTTTTAATATACCTCTGCTGACAATAACCGAGTATAATAGCTCTTACTGCACACCCGAATCATTTATTTAAAAAGTAATAGCCTGCTTTGTTTGCTATAGATTTGATATGGGCGATGTTTTTTTTGTTGGAGAACTGGAGAGTTAAAATACAATATGGCTTATTTAAAATTGTGTGCCAGCGAAAAGTTCCACGTCGCGATGTATGTAACAAAAATATTTCTATATTATTATAACGAGATGCTCGCCCTCGGCAGAAAATGGCGAGGGAGATAATAAGAGATTGAACAGCATCATAGGTCATACCGTCAGTGACGATCACTCAGCATATCTATTCCATGCGCACATTTTCCCGATTTATATACGGCCGACTTCACTGCTTTTCAGGCACCGGTCTGTGATTTTTCACCCCGAAAACAGGCCGCGATGTTTCACAGTTAATCCCGCAGAGAGCAGCTTGCTGAACCGAACATCCGAGAAGCTGCACTGATGGGCAAATGAGCGCAGCTTTAGTCAAGTCACTTTACTGTCATTTTACACGCTGAAACGAAACTGCGATTCTGCGGAGCAGCAAACAGCGAGAACAAAAGCAGCCGAGTGATAAATACTGCGGGTGATTCTGGGACGCTGTGTGTTGTCGGGATTTAAAAAATAAACCCGAATAACTGATAATGGGCTTTTAAATTGCGCTTTGTAGTTTTAGCTGCGCTAAAGTTTATTTTGAACTGAATTGAATTCCTTTGTTGTCATTATCTATGAGATTCGAGCTGCAACTCTAAAACGAGAAGACAAAAACAGTGAATAAAAGTTTAAAAGTTTCATTGTCACATGTATGCAACACAAAATTAGTTGCTCATCTTTCAGTCTAGTATCAAACGAGACAATAAAAGGTGTACAGAAGATTTCACATATACATTAGCAAATGGCATAGGTAGAAACTGGAATTTAACTGTAACTCACTGTAATATTTTCAATATAGCGATTTCAGTGAACAGTGTAAAACAGAGTTCTGGAGTATCTAACTGAAAACTTGTGTAATTAAGATATAGAAAATCAAATGCTTATAATTATTAAGAAGTCCCAGAGAGGGTTACTACGGTATAACGTTGATTATTGTTGTAATTATTAATAATAGCATAGCAATGTGCCCAAGGCCGATTTTCCCTGACTGACTCCAACTATTCCTGCTCACACGGTATATCTGTTTGGTGCTAACATTCAATTCCCTCATTTTTAATTCTGCACTGTGTTAGATAAACATATTTGTTACCAAATCAGCATAATCCCATAACCACAACAACAGCCATTCATGAATTATGCTTTCAATAAACAAAAAGGTGTATATATAAATAAAATATGTGTGATGGTATTTTACATTGAAATATTGTGCATATATGAAATATTGAATCTTTATATCATTTTACATTTTTCATATATAAATTTCAATCACTAAATTGCAGGATAAAAACTATGTGCGTAAATATACCTGTTCATTATGTGGTATTGAGTACAGTGCATGATTATATAAATATGCTGCATTCTGTGCACTCGAACTAATGCCGTTTTTGGGTCACTAATGGTGGCAAAGCTGGTGAGTCTAAGGCCTTTCTGTGCTGCTGGTTCTGTCCTCTCTGTACTCTTACATCAGCAGCCCATCCTCTCCCACACTGATCCAGAACTGAACATTTAAGTCTGTGCATTAATATTTATATTCACTTTCGGTAATTGAGGTCAGTTATCTTGCTTAGCAGTGGTGTCACTGCTCTGCTCTATAGCTGTCGCATCCTGTCCTCATGTCTGATTAATTACCTGTGGCACGGTTTACAGCAGGCCTGGAGATCGGAGGAGCTTTGCTGTCATCCTGACACATGGTGACCTCATCACCGTGCCGCAGTACGGCCAAAGTCACACTGTGACCTCATCACCGTGCCGCGGTACGGCCAAAGTCACACGGTGACCTCATCACCGTGCCGCGGTACGGCCAAAGTCACACTGTGACCTCATCACCGTGCCGCGGTACGGCCAAAGTCACACGGTGACCTCATCACCGTGCCGCTGTATGGCCAAAGTCACACGGTGACCTCATCACCGTGCCGCTGTACGGCCAAAGTCACACGGTGACCTCATCACCGTGCCGCGGTACGGCCAAAGTCACACTGTGACCTCATCACCGTGCCGCGGTACGGCCAAAGTCACACGGTGACCTCATCACCGTGCCGCTGTACGGCCAAAGTCACACGGTGACCTCATCACCGTGCCGCTGTACGGCCAAAGTCACACGGTGACCTCATCACCGTGCCACGGTACGGCCAAAGTCACACTGTGACCTCATCACCGTGCCGCGGTACGGCCAAAGTCACACTGTGACCTCATCACCGTGCCGCGGTACGGCCAAAGTCACACTGTGACCTCATCACCGTGCCGCGGTATACCTGATATGGCCAAAGTCACACGGTGACCTTGAGGCAAACGGTTGGAAATATTTTTATTCTTTAATTTTGAAAGTTGGGAGCTGATCATGACCCCCCTCCCCAGTTCCCACAGTGGTCCTTTAGCGGTCCCCTCCCATTTTTGTGGCTAATGACGAGCCTGCGGCCTTTCTGTGCTGCCGGTGAGTGAATTCACAGAGGCCCACTGGCTATTATGTGCCATATGACCAGGGCACGTGTAGCGTGTGTCCATTGCTGCCGGTGGTCCTGGGAGGAGGGACAAAGTGACCCAGCGGCAGGTAGTATAAGCTCCCCCCCACCCCGTTGATGGCGGCAGGTAGACGGCACTCTGCCCACACCCTGTCTGGCTTGTGCCTTCGCCCCAGACTGGAAACTGTGCAGCAATAATGTCCGTTAAAGATCACGGCTAACCCTGTCCCAAAGTCAACATAAAATCACAGGTTCAGCTGCCAAAAATGGGCTCTATGATTTTTTTCCTGTATCCATTTTAATCTATATACCTGCTTTGTACAGCTGTATTCAGAAGCTTGGGCACTTCTGAGCCAGTGCAGGGCGGTTGGCTTTCATTACCCAAGTTGCCCATGTGAGCATTACATCTGTGTGGATGAGTAAAATGTTCATTAGTAATTAGCAGAATTCATAACAGAATTGATCTTTGTGTAGCGATGTGCAGCCATGACGCTAACCCTGCTGCAGAAACAATTTTCATTTGCATGTATTTTTCTCTGCCAGAGTTGCCCTACGGCAATCGATTAATTCACCCCCCCCTCCCCTGGCTCCCATGACACCAGTCCGTTCCGTCTATTTTTAGCTAATATTAAAAGTAAAAAGCTAAATACATTAACCTGCTGTTGCAGACCACAGGGGAACAGATGCAATCGCATGCAGAGCAAATTTCCTGAAGGAATTTCCAAAGGGGTGGCAGACAACCTCCGAGGCGTCATTCTCAAGAACCTGAGAATTTGTAAGAAAAAAAAAGTTACAACGAAATACAGTCTTTGTTTTTATGTTGGGCGACATCACCTTAACTTTTTAGGTATATTAAAAGTATAGTCATGGGCCCATAGGCATAATCCACCGTTTACACAATTACAGTACGTTTAGCTTGTCTGTCTAAAAATTAATTTTGAAATCTGTAAAAAACAGACAAATTTTTTTGTGGAATTCGTGAGAATGACTTCAACCCCTTTCGCCCCGCGACGTCTGTGAAAGACAAAACTGAAAGTGGAAATGGTTAAATAAAAATCACACCCTAAAATCGCTCGTACGTTGTATAATAAGAAAAGGAATTTTGCTGCCCCCATCAGGACGGTACTGATTTATTCTCGCAAGAACCCGTAGACATAGTTGGCTTAATACAAACAAGGAACCGTAATACATTACTGTATTTCAGTTACATATGTTTTACCCCTTTGAACCATGCCAGATTTTGAGCGTTTTTCTATCCCTGTCATTTTAGGCTTAATACAATGTTTATTACAATGCTTATTATATGTTTATGAGACCCCCACATGTGCTTTATATTTGTGTTTTCCGGACATTCTGGACTAGTGGCATATGCCATAATGTAATGTGTGATTAGTGCCAGGCGGGAATGAATACCTTTGATTTTGCATCTGTTTGGTAACTTGCTGAAGCTATCTGGTAGACCGCAATGCGCGCTTTGTGTATTTTTTTAATTTTATTTATTACTTTAGAACATGTGAAGGAAATTGAAATGTGAAAGCATTGTTTAGTTTATGATCCGCTAAAGTGATGAAATATTGACACAAACACACAAAAACAAACAACAATGCACAAAAAACAATATCAGCTCAAAAGAAATACTTTTAGGAGTAACATATATTCGTTTTGTTTCTATTTACGGTTCTCGCCATGTTTTCCGGGGTGCGTTTTGGTGGAATATGTTTATAATATATGCCTCATTGCGCACAGCATTACTCTGGAATAGTTTAGCGCACAATATTGCAACTTGCACGACCGGATCGGGTAATTTGTGTAGCAGCAACAAAATGCATAACAGCTCGATTATGCTTCTGAATCGTGGCACGTGATCAAATTCAGTATCCAGTCCCATCCTCCCAGAAGCGGAGCAGCTTTTCCTGGGAGGAGTGTGAGGTTCACCCTGATCTGTCCGCGCAGAGGAGGCCAGTCTGACAGCTGTACGTGGGTCAGGGGTTACCGGGAATCTAATTTCACGCACAGCTGGGTGCGCTACTGCAGAACTGCGCCGATTAACCGAAGGTCAGTTCCTAGTGTAGACGTGGCAGTTCGACGGAGGGGTCTTTCCAGGCCAGATGAAAACACCTGGATCAGGGCACCTTATTTCCAGCTCTCAATTATAGCGAGATCTAATCTCCATACGGTGCCTTCTCTCTGTAGTGAAGGGAATTCGCCATGGGGAGGGGTTATCAGATGGGAGTGGAGAGTGAAATTACTAGTCTGTGAGTCACAGAGAACGATGCAGGGAAGCTTCTCCTGGGATTTCAGCCAACAACCTCACATTTATTAGTCCAGGTCCTTAACTAGTACTAACAGCAGGACACATAACAACAGCTCGACACATCTCTGTGCTTTTTAAAATTGATCATTTCAGTCCAGTTTAGTAAGATCTATATGTCATGAAACAGTACAAGCACACCCTCCTGAAACCCACTTCCTGTTTATGCTCTAACAAGAACAATGTCTCACTACCGCAGAACATCCCATTTCCATCTGGCCAATGCCACTGAGTTTAATCTTTTCAAAATTACTTATATCCATCTATCCATCCATCCATCCATCCATCCATCCAGTGCACATTTGCAATGAGACCTGGAGCTTTTCCCAAGAACCACAGGCCACAAGGACATCAGACACCCTTTTCAAAACTTATCCCGAGAAAACTAGACTTGCCAGCAGTCATATCACCTGTAGTTCTGACCAGGTAATATATCTGAAGCTAAGCAAGTTTGGGGAGACTGACTAGGAAAACTGGGTTGCTACTGGAAGACATGTTTGTTGTAGCTAACAGGTTTAGCCCATCCTGTGGTCAGTGTGGATCCCAGTGCAGTGGTTGGGACAAGGTGGGGGGGGGGGGGGGGTCATGAAAAGTACTACAAAAATATAACATTCCTTCATTTCACTAGACAGAACATCAGTTAAGTTATCATCAGATAAATCATTCAATTATTGCTAAATACTTTAACAGACAAGGAATTTACTTTGCGGTGATGTACAAGACAAGCAAGGACAATCAAGACAAGCATAAAAATTATGTACATAAAATAGAATCAGTACATTCACTTATTCCTATTTTCATTCAGATCTTTCAGTCAAAACAATCTTATCTATTATCAAAAATATGTTCAAAATTCGAAAATATGTTTAGCTCCCTTCTGCTAAAACAATTCAAAAATCCTTTTTTTTTGTTGCAAAGTAGAACCTTTGTTTTTCTGAGTGCTTGGTGTACTCTTGACCTGGATAGAAGTTATTGCAGACCAGATGTTCTCTCATCCCTCAAACCATCAATGGCCCTCCAATACAATGCAGTCTTAACATTGTACAATACTCCTGGTATCCAGTGAAAATATTGTCTGGGGGATGATGGAAATTTTTGTTTATATATTCTGTGTATAAATAGAATATAAAAGTGTCTTGTTTAGAATCAAGGGCGTAGATACGCTAACGCCAACGAAAGGTCTAACTTGCAGTATTATCTTTCACCGGGGGGTGGCAGCAACAGGTCGTCTGAATGGCACCATACAGCAGACTGACTGCAGTTTGTGGGAACTCGTACTGTGGTCTTGTTCTTTTTTTGTTGAACGTATCTGCATCAGGATACATACACGCATATATGCACTTACACAAATACATATATGGCGTAAAATGCAATGAGGTTCACCTTATTTTGACTGGCACTACATCATTTAAAGGAAATTGTACTTGTGTTTTAAAATAGTGGATCCATTGCATATACAGCTACATAAACAATAGTACTATACTGTGAACAAGTGCTCTCACCTGCATTTGCTTCACCGCTGAAGTAAATTGACTTCATCAAACCTGAAAGTTAACGCTTAGCAGGAGTGAGTAGCATCACTCCCGGAAGAGAGTTCGGTGTGATAAGTGTGCAGGGTGTAAACACGAGATCACCTTCAACTTGCACGACCGATGACTGAGTTCATTATAAATGACAACTTCCTTTTTTCCTCTTCTGTAAATTCTTCTCCAGTCTAGTGACAGACCCCAGATGATGACTACACATCACTGCCACTGGGGGGGCCCAGCAGTGCAGCTCCTGTCCCTCATCCTCCTGCAGCCGACCTACCTGTGCCTTGACGAGACCTTACTTCCAGTGCCCCCCCGGGCGGCTAACGCCTCGCAGGGCCTGCCGGGGGCCATTGTCATCGGTGTGCGGAAGGGCGGCACCCGGGCCCTGCTGGAGATGCTGGACCTGCACCCGGATGTGGCGGCTGCCCCGACAGAGGTGCACTTCTTCGACCTGGATGAGAACTACCGGCGTGGGCTGGACTGGTACCGGGCTCAGATGCCCGCCTATCTCCCGGGTCGGCTGACGGTGGAGAAGACACCGGGTTACTTTGCGTCGCCTAAGGCTCCGGCACGAGTGTGGCACATGGACCGGGCCATGCGGCTGCTGCTTATCGTCCGTGACCCGGTCCAGCGGCTCGTCTCGGACTACACGCAGGTGCTCCACAACCGGCAGCTACGCAAGAAGCCTTATCCGGCGCTGGAGGAGCTGCTTCTGCGCCAGGGCCGGGTCAACCCTGGCTACCGTGCTCTCCAGCGGAGCCTGTACCACCTGCACCTGCACCGATGGCTGGCCCACTTCCCCAGGGCCCAGATCCACGTGGTGGACGGCGATGCCCTCGTCCGTGACCCCCTCCCTGAGCTGAAGAGGACTGAGCTCTTCCTGGGGCTGCCGGCACGCATCGGAGCTGCCAACTTCTACTTCAACGCCACGAAGGGATTCTACTGTCTTCGCCCCCCCGGCGGCCATGACAGGTGCCTGGATGAGTCCAAGGGCCGTGCCCACGCCCCACTGGCTACCGCGGTACTCCACGCCCTCTGCCGATTCTTCAGGGAGCCCAACCACGCATTCTTCCGTTTGGTGGGTCGCTCCTTCGACTGGTGCTGACGTACTGCCTTTCATCGTCTACCAGTCGTCGATGAAGAAAGGCAGTAAGGCGAAGCCCATTCAGAGACCCTTAGCCCCGAGGACCACCAGCTGTTGGTATGTCTGTATAAAACACAGAGGGTCCATTCGCAAGCCTCGACTTCGGGGGATAAGAGAAACGGCGAAGTGTCTGGGTCACGTCCTGTGGCAAGCCGGTGTTACTCTTTAGACCTGAATGGCGTCTGAGTGTTCAGGACGGAAACTGTCTAGTCGTTTTTCGAGTCCCTTCCCCCTTTATGCCTCTGCGTTGCCCAGCAAGACTACAAGACAACATTGTAAACTTCATCACAGAGCACAAAGTGCAGCAGTTCTGGAATTATTTAATAATGCTGAGGCCAGCCAGCTGACATGTGCAATTGTATACAAGGACATGCAATGAGGAGTCCAGCTTGTGCTCGCAGACAAGTGAAGAGGCAGCCGTACTTCTCTGATGTCAGACATGACCTCTGTTTCTGTCGTATCCTCCTCGGAACGTCCAGAATGGCAGAGCCGACTGCTGAGGCTTCATAACAAACTGACTCACAGATTCACACAAAGACACTGATATTGGACAATGAGCATCTGCCTTGACCTGCAAGTCTGTAATAATTGGGGAAAAGATCTGAGAAGGAACGCAAAGTACAATCATCCATTGACTTACACCCTAGCAAGTAACGTCCGATCATACTTACGTCCGCGGTCCCAGAGCCTTAGTAAAAATTGTCGAGAGACGTCTGAAGCAGATGGCGTGCACGTTTACATAAATTCATGCGATATTGTAGCTTATGTTATACAGCATACTTGACCTTTGCCCTATAATGATCGAAATGCATCCACAATTTCGGAACATAACCAGGACCTAATAACGATATAAAATAATAGCATAAAGTATTCATTTAAAGGGAATTTAAACCTTTTACACGAGAGACTGTAGGTGTAACAGGTGTCTGTTACATTACTAGGTAAGATATACTAGTTATGGTAGTGATACTGTCCTTCACCTGGTGGGATATGAACCAGCAACCTTCAGGATCTAAGACTGTGTTATGATCCACCTTGTTCACTTGATCACAGTTCCATGGGTTGTTGGTTTGTGCAGAGTAAATGAGTGGACATAAAACTACAGGCGGGGGTGCCTTGGGGGGGCGGGGGGTAGTTAGGACGATTGCAAGATTTGCAAATTGGATTGGTCTTGGTTGGAGCCTAAAATCTCTAGCAGTGTCTGTGATTACAGATCAACCCAGTTTACATTATAATTGCACCACATGTTGACAAAATGTTTCAGAGTGTACTTTTCATATTTTTACATTGTATAATTGCAGTGATGTTCGTAACTGTCACTGCAGCCCTGTACCCATTCAGTGGGCGTGGAAAATGGATCCGTGTACAGCTGTCAGGTTTGCGTTCGTCTGCATGTTATCTGCCAAACATCATGTCGGATAATAGTTTCGTGTAGCAAACGTTTTGTCGATGAACACTCTTAACCCCCCTCCCCCCAAAAAAAAGAATAAACAAACAAGCAAATGTCTGATTTATATAAATACCCTACGGAGGGTTGGTAAACATCTGAGAATGCAAACAATGCACTACGCTGAAGGCTTTTAATCCAACAAAAGTTATGTTTTATGTTTTCGAAGGGAGACACTGAAAAAGAGTCATGCAGGGACAAGCACGTTACATATAATATTATAAGGGTGTCAGAAGATCACACCCCCCAACAGGCATCATCAAGAAATGTATCCATGGAAAAGAGAAAAAATATTTTAACTGAGGAAAAAAATAAGTGTGCTACATTTTCAATGGGTGATGACCCCTGTTGTCCAATGAGCTGACAATGATCTACACATCTATTTGATTGGTGTTGTTCCGCTTGGACCGCCTCTGATTGGATACTTCCAGTCCATAATCACTTCAGCACTGTGGTCTGCTTTCCAGTTGGCCCACTGCTATTCACCTGGTTTTTTTTTGGTGTGATTTTCCACTAACTGACTGTCGTTTTTTCACCCACCCTTTTAATGCCATTTAGGGGGCTTGTCCAATCGGCAACCTCCTCTCTCTAACGGCGTCATTAACACTAGAACTGCCAAATCTACGCAAATTTGCGTAAATTCCCTGGGCCTAACACCTACTGGCATCCCTGCTGAGAGTTTCTTGGGCCATTGTCCTCCTGCTTTTGTTGTGCAAACACACCCATTACCTGTGAGGCCTGGCACATTTGCATTTTTTTACTCAGAGCAGCTAAAATCCAAGGCAGGCTAAACCTCTGTGTGTGACATGGAAACCTTCACAAAAGTCTGCCATATCTATACCAAATATCCCACATGCTGACTGACCTGCAAATATGAAAGACACACATTCACAAAATATATGGAAGCACAAGTCTGTTTTATTTATAAAAAAAATTGAGTGTTTCAAACTTTGCAGTGTTTGCAGACCTCGCAAGTGAGTTCGCAAGTGAATTTGTAACACTTTGCACTGGTAAACCTGCTGCGGTTTCTGTTGCAGTTCTCCTGTACCTGACACTGAGTTGTCCATACAAGTCCTGGCACAGCAGCAGCCTTCCTCTGTCCCCATAGCCTTTTGTGGCATAAATTGGCAATGGAGTTCCTTGGCTAGATGACTCAAAAATAATCTTCTTTTGCCTTCCCACCCTGTACATGCCTTGTACAGAACGTAGGAATTTACCACCACCAGGTCCAGCATGTTGTAAAATACAGCTACTGGCCACCTGCATGTTGCTGCTCTTACGGAATACATGCGCGCCATTTGGTCCAACACATTTACACCACACTATAACAGCAGAGAGAGAGAGAGTCATGAGTGTATTTGCTTTTTTTCTACCTTCTTTCTATATAGGCCTGTATAGTACATATCAGAAAACATTGTAGCACTGATGTAAAATTATACACACATTCACATACCTTCATGTGGTTATAGTCTGTTATCGTGTTGGGTTTCCTCTTTCTGCCTTCACAGATCGCCACATCTTGGTCCAAGGAACTCAGAACACACACAATCTTGTTTTTTTAGGTGCATAAATTGTCAAGGAGACACTGCCACTTCTAAGCACTGACGCGGAGAATTCCTCTTGCTGTGCAGTGTCCTTTGAAATTGGAGGAAGTTCATACCAAACTTTATTCCCTGTGCTCAGTAGTGTTGTTTTGCGCTGAAGCAGTCTGTGTGACAGTGCCAGTGAGGTGAAGAAATTGTCCGTTGTGACATTTCTCCCGTCATCCAGAAATGGCTCCATCAGACTCATGACCATGTTCTCTGCCAGCCTCTCCCTTTTCTGGTGACTGGGGTCCTTTCCCAAGTTAGGGGACACGTTGCAGACGTATTTGGTCTCCAAATCCGTGGCCATCCAGAACTTGATCCCAAATTTGTCCGGCTTGGATGCGATATACCAAGTGACATGGAATGGATCCACATCTACTCCACGTTGTCTTTCCACCGGTGTCCCTCAGGGCTCGGTTCTTGGCCCTCTCCTATTCTCCCTCTACACTAAATCTCTTGGCGAAGTTATATCCTCACATGGCTTCTCCTACCACTGCTATGCCGATGACACTCAACTCATCCTCTCCTTCCCTCCCTCAGACACTCATGTCTCCACTAAGATCTCTACATGCTTGGCAGACATCTCATCTTGGATGACCACTCACCAGCTAAAACTCAAAACTAGTAAAACTGAGTTGCTTTACATCCCAGCTGACTCATCCCCCCTCCAGGACCTTGCGATCTCCTTTGACAACTCCCTGATCCGTCCTTCGGTTTCTGCTAGAAACCTTGGAGTTACCATAGATGATCGGTTGTCATTTTCCTCACATATCACCAGTCTTTCTCGCTCTTGTCGGTTTCTCCTCTTTAACATCAGGAGGATACGTCCATTTCTTTCCACCCAGGCTACCCAGATACTCGTCCAGTCCCTCGTCATCTCACGCCTTGACTACTGCAACTCGCTTCTAGCGGGTTTACCACTGAGCGCCATCCGTCCCCTCCAACTGATTCAGAATGCAGCTGCTCGTCTTGTTTTCATCCTTCCCAAGTTCTCCCACACCACTCCTTTGCTGCGCTCCCTCCACTGGCTTCCTGTAGCTGCACGCATCAGATTCAAAACACTGATGCTCGCATACAAAGCCAAAAATTCTCTGGCACCATCCTACCTAAAGGACCTCATCACACCCCGCTCTGCACCACGATCTCTCCGATCCTCCAGCACTGCTCGACTGGTCCCACCTCCCCTCAAGGCACAAGGAAGACACGCATCTCGGCTCTTCTCTGTCCTGGCACCTAATTGATGGAATGAACTCCCCCTAGATGTCCGAACAGCTGAATCCTTGAATGTCTTCAAGCGACGACTCAAAACTTTTCTTTTTCAGAAATACCTGACGTAGAACTTCTATATTCTTACTCGACTCTTTTTCTGGTGTGTGTTTTAAAAAAATAAAATAAAATAAAAATTCTGCACTACTCAATGGCGTTCTCAGAGATAGTATTCGTAGCTGGGGTCCTTATTGAGCTAGCATCGGAAATTCATTGCAGAGTCTCAAAGCACTTATGTAAGTCGCTCTGGCTAAGGGCGTCTGCCAAATCCTGTAAATGTAAATGTAAATATACTGCATGGACAATGAACCTTGGTCGAGAACAGCTGTACATCTATGTTCATGTGTTCTCCTGGAGTGAAACTTTCAGCACAGTTCTTGGTGAAGGCTGGCAGAGAACGTGGTCATGAGTCTGATGGAGTCATTTCTGGATGACGGGAGAAATGTCACAATGGACAATTTCTTCACCTCACTGTCACTGTCACACAGACTGCTTCACTTTACTGGGCATGGTGAATAACGTTTGCCGTGAACTTCCTCCATTGGCAAAGGACACTGCACAGGGAGAGGAATTCTCCACGTCAGTGTTTAGAATGGCGCGCATGTATTCAGTACGAGCAGCAACAAGCAAGTGGCCAGTAGCTGTGTTTTACAACATGCTGGACTTGGTGGCGGTGAATGCCTACGTTCTGCACAAAGCATCTACAGGGTGGAAAGGAAAAAGAAGATTGTTTCCGATTCTTCTAGCCAAGGAACTCCATTGCCAAATACAGGGATGATGGTCACTGGGTTTTCAAACGCTGCAAACACAGACTTTGAAAGATAGACAGACTGTGTGGGACAGTAACCACTGAGACAAAAGGCAGAAAGATGACGAAGAGATGAACCTGGAACTGAGGCACGGATACATCAATTTTTACATGAACAGCCAAACATGCAAAGCTGGAGAGATCACACAAAAACAAAATTCACTTTTGGTGTTATAATTCAGTGATGGCCAATGAAAATGAAATGACATTTTATTCTGTATGTGTATGAGCATGTCAAAAACCATGGACCATGACTTCACTCAGCTTATGACATTTATATACAAACATGCATTGGAGACTGAAGTGTTAGCATGTTTTCATTTTATTCATTTCATTCTATTAGCAACTTTTCATTCTATTTTCACTCAATTTGTTTTATAAATAACACAGACTTGTGTTTCCATATATTTTGTGAATGTGCGTCTTTCATATTTGCAGGTCAGTCAGCGTGTGGGATATTTGGTATAGATATGGCAGACTTTTGTGAAGGTTTCCATGTCACACACAGAGGTTTAGCCTGCCTTGGATTTGAGCTACTCTGAGTAAAAAATGCAAATGCGCCAGGCCTCACAGGTAATGGGTGTGTTTGCACAACAAAAGCAGGAGGAGGATGGGGCTGAAGACCTGCGAAAATCACAGCAGGGGTGACAAACACCTTGGGACTCTCAGCAGAGAATAAAAACTCGGTAAATCTAGTGTTAAAGGCCCGAAGTCGTTTCGACATCAAAGGGCAGAGCTGACCGCTACACCCCCCCTCCTCTGGCCCTCGGCCACTCGAATGGGAAGGAAAAAGGCCAGACTGGCTACCTTCCTTCACACTGACGGTCAGGCCAGTTTCACCAGTTCGCCTGCGTAACCATTCAAATATTGAGGTATGATTCTGCTCTTAAGGATTCGTGATGAGTAGCAGGCAGGTTTTGGGGGGGGTGGGAGGGTGGGGAGGGTAGCTGAAAGGTGCTTAATCCCTCTTTGACACTTTCTTCCCGTGACTCATGTGTGAAACAAAAGTTTTTCAGATGGGGTGTGGGGGTGCTCACACCTGGGAGTATATCCTCAGCAGCCCCTGTGCCTCCCCCTGCTGTCTCCTGGCCCCAGGGCTCTCCTCACAATAGCACATCATGTATTTCTTGAAAGTTACTCCCAATTCACATTTTCCCTGCCACAGTCAATGGAGACCTGAGGCTCATTCGCATCACAGGTGCTTCCTGCTTCCAAACAGAACCTTTTCCTAGCACAGTGACCCACATAAGCTACAGGCCCACATTAATAGATAAGCGATAAGACTCTGGACTTCACAGGCTGGTGGTAACATAATGGCCAGGATTATTCACACTATAAAGTACAAAACATGAATAATGATGCAGCAGATACAATTAGGGTGACCAGCTAATCCATGTACGGAGGGACACTATGGGCTATAACAGGGTTTGTAAACTACCATTTCAACTAATAGAACCTGGATTTCCCTTTAGCACTGAGTCCTTGCTGTGAGCTGATTGGTCAGTCTCCTATAATCATGCACGTGTCACTAATGTTAATGTGACACAGCAGGATGAGTCTCAGTCAAGGAAACAAACCAGACAAAGCAGAAGAAAAACTGAACTAACTGGCCGAGCGCCGGAGCCTTTGTTTCAAAGTAGTTTGTAAAACCTGAAGTAGCTGAGTGTCCCTCCTGACACGGACTATCTGGTCGTCCTGCCTACAATACTTTGTGTGTATATGTATATATCTCCTTTTGTAATATGCATTCCATATCACATTAATTTTGCTATTGTCCCACTAGATTAAAAAAAATCCACAATTTTGTGGTAACATTGATGTCGTACCAGTACATCCAGTACACCCAGCTCAGACTACCTGTGACGTCCCCAGGAAGGCAGGGTCGGGAGGTGACTTGGTTAGGGTGATCCAGTACTGACCAACACACCCTCCATTTGTCAGCCCACCCCGATCTGATACTAGGCTCTGCTGTTCAGACTAGACTGGTTCCACCACCCCCTACTGCTTTGATGGCATCTGATTGGAATCAATACTGTTGAGGAGGACAGAACAGAAGATAGATAAGGCTCTGCTAAACAGCGTCATTGTAGTCTGGGTGGGGGGGATCAATGGCCAGCAGCCCCCCACCTCTCCTTTTAACCTAATCAAAGCCAACGCAGTGACACGGCGTGTGCCGTCACGGTGCGCAAATCTGCCCCTAAAAGAAGAGGCTGGGGGCTGGGAAATGCTGAGAGATTACACAGGACCGGCAATGGGGATCGAACTGGCTGATGGCTGAGCAGCCAGTGATGACACAGAATTATGGGTAATGTCTGTGCCAGATGTAATTAATTAATTGAATCGATGTAGCCCACTTTAGTTTAACTGTTTTTCATGCACTGTTTTTCTGGGATTTCTTGCCCTGCATCTTATTCTCACAGTCGTTTTGTCACTCAAAGTGACATTCAGGGCGTCATTAAAAGAGGCTTCAAACATTCCTGCATGATAATATTGCAATAATAGCAATACTAATAATAGCAGTCTCAGGATAGGCAGTTGGAACATGGATAGATGGATGGACTGTGATAGTGGTCCCTGGGCTCCTGTTCACCCTCGGAGGGCTGGCATTAGGGGGACGGGGCACTTGCGTCCGTTACGGGGCAGCAAACGGCCCCATTAGAGATGAAAGGAGGCGGTGGAGGCCCATCAAAGCCGCCCCCCCTGGAGGCCATTAGCATGAAAGGCCAGTGTCTGCCTCATAGCGGCCGGGGGGCCTCGTGAGCTGCGGAGACTCTATTCAGGACACTGCAGCTCTACTGAAAAGACCAAACCGGCATGAGAAATGTGATACCTGAATCGATTCGGCATTTCAGACCAAAGTACATGAACGGGTAGAGATCGGCTGCATTGCAGCACTGGAGGGAAAAGCCTGACGTGAAACAGACAGGGGTTGCGACTCGCAAAAGGACTCGGACAGCGCAATGCACCCAGACTTATCATTGCATTCAAAATCTAAATAGCTGAATGGTGCAGGTAATTGCTGAGAGGTTTGGGGGCTGGACTGAGCCAGACAGTCATTGATTGTATGAGGTTAATTGGGGTGAGACAGACAAAGCTAAACTGAAAAACTTAAACTTAACTAAACTAAACTAAACTTAAAACACATACATTTAACCAGAAGGCTTGATTTACTGTAATTTTGCCTTTTTACTTTATCTTTTAGACCCAAAAAAGGTCAAGGTACTGAAAATGCCGATGGGTTGTATCATTTCCATATTTTGGTAAATACTCTTATCATCATAAAGTCAAATGAGATCCAGATGAACATCTACACACCTTTGGTCAGTCATCAATACAGGGAATGGGACATAAAGTTTGGCACTGGATTTGACTTAGCATGAGCAGTGATTTCCAGTGGCGATACTTTTCAGAGGTGAGGAGTTGCTATATAAGCGACTGGCTGAGTGTGTCAGTCCAGCGGGAGACAGGTGGGACCCGTCAACCTCCTGCAGGGAGGGAAGCACCGCAGATCGCAATAAAGGCCGCAGGAAATAAACTTCGGAGCAATCCCAGGGACAATCAGATCCCATGTCGAAGGGCAGCTCTTTGATGGCACCCACTGGGGGTACCGGGGTGGGGGGCCGTCTGATGCTCCTCCCGTCTGTAGCCCATAAAAAACAAGCTCCCGTCTCACTACTGCTTCAAAGCAGCCCAGCCGACATTATCACTCACATATCAGGCCCTGGATGAGATGGGGGCTGTGGGCAGGGAGCCACCGTCTGCGATCCTGACCTCCACAAAGACACGGAGTGGGACGTCTCCGCTATTCACAGAGACGTGCAGGAGAGGCACACCGCCTTAATTTAGGGTGTCAAAAGGGGAGACGGTGAAAAATCAGAGATACTGAAAACTGGGGGGCAAAAAAAAAATGAGTTTGATTTAATAAAGAGCCATTCGGCCACATAAATTGCAGCAAAACCCAGATCTGTACCTGAATGGGACTTTTCTTTTGCTCATGATTGCCTTATTAAATGCATAATAGATCATAATAATTACTGCCTTGATGTGCATATATAAAAAGGTTATAGGTACTCCAGCATTATCACAAATGTGACACAAACGTATGCATGGCTCTGCCGAAAACAAGAAATAGATAACAAATCCATATACTGAAATGGAGACAGAGAAGGCATGCATCTATACGTGTAATAAATTTAATGTAAAAACCTTCGTTCAAAGTGATATCAATGAAAGTATGGCATTTTTAACGCTTAAATTTTGTAAGCTATTCAGATAGGGCTGCATAAGGTGTCTTTTGCTAGATTTTCAAATATATGAAATATAATTAAAAGAAACTAATATAGGTAGGTAGTGTGGAATAACATCAGGTCGGAAGGTTTAGAGAGACGAAATTACAGCTTCATATTTAACAAACACACTTTACAAAAGCTTCTAGTTAAAGTATAATAAACTTAAAAGCACTACGGACCCCAGCCCCATCGTCCAGGCGCCTATAAGTTAACGTACAATCATCAGCCCCCATTCCTGACTGATTTTCGACGCTGACATGAGACTTAGCAGATCAAGTCAATGGTTAGTGTTTCGAGGCGATAACGCGTCGAACAATCGCGTCGTTTTCAGTCGGCATACTAGTAAAGCGCCCTATCAGTTTTCTTTTGGGGATGGGGAGGTGGTTATCTGCTATAATCTACTGTGAAGGGCTTTAATCGGCTCGATCACAAATTAGCCAATTGATAAGATAATTAGTGCCCTTCGGCTTGTGAATGGAGACGAGACTGGACGGGACGGGACGGGAGGGGGGCTGTATTTCGCCAGACTGCCGCCTCCGGGTCCGACTGGCCGCCGCATCCTGCTAATAGGTCATTAACCGCTACCTGGGACATCAAAGCAGCGCCGGGCTTTGATACCTGCGGCCCGGACCGGGATCGCCGGAGTCTCGCGTACTTTTATGGGGGAATCGCTTCGTAATTTTATTTTATCCCCCTCCCCCCCATAAACATCCTTTAAGTTCATTTAACTGGGTACTATTTTCCTCGGTAGTTTGACGAGTCCCCCGAATTTTTAGTGATAAAAAAGAAACTGAATATGTCAGTGCGACCAGGAGTTCGTCGATAAAAAGCGCAATAAAGCGTTTTAGCCTTTAATCCTCTTTACAAGCCACCAATCTCAGGATCAATTGCATTATGATAAATCAATCAGCATTAACTCCCCTCCTAACCAACAATTCAGATGTCTTGGCGCTAATCCACCGTCTCAAAGTTAAACTGCGGAAGAAGAAACAGTGCAAACTGCAGATCTGTGGTAAAGCTAAACTTAGTAAAGGATGATTTAAAGTTTAGAAAGTACACAGGCACATTAAAAAAAGGTTCTAATCGCTCCTTGACAGATAGCTAAACCTGGATTTTAAGATAGGATGCTGATCAGAATCGTTATTATTGTACAATTTTCTTACTATTACATGTAAGGTTTGTTAACAAGGACTAATGTCTTGCATTACATAATGTGAAGGAAGCCATGCAGCGCAAAGCATTGTCATCGAGAACAAACAAAATTGCACATTGCTTGTCCATCTTTGTCATACAATCTTGTGGGGAAGACATAGTAGCGTTCCAGGAATTATTGTGATTTGTTAACCCCCCCTTCTCATTAAAGGACGCTTTGGGTGGGGGGGCTCGATGGAGGGAAGGGTGATGCAGAACCACGAGACAGTACAGACCGAAGTTGCTTGTCTCCCCATGCACTCGCAGGTGAGGACACGCTATCTCTCCCTTACACACACACACACACACACTACAGATAAGAGACTGTAATGAGGTGGGATAGGAGTGAAGAGTGGGAGATGGCCCAGACTCACTGGAGCCAAGAATTAATAGGCTCATTCAGAGTCGAATGAGACGTCTTAATTACCACACTTGTGAAAACTGGAGGGGTGGGAGTGGCAGGGGGAGGGTGCTCCCTTTGATCCCTGCCCAAGTGAATCACAAATGAAGAAGGGATTCCCTTCATAAATAGCAGAGTCCAGCTCCAGAGGCGAGTGACATCATTTCCACAGGCACCTCCAGCCCGAGCCACACGGGAGGACAGAGCACGGCACTTTCTTTGGGACCTGCACACTCCTCTCACCTCCAGCAGCTGGGAAACGGCGTAGCTTCTGTGAAAGCGAACAGCAGAATCTGTTGCCGTCAGAGCCAGGTTACTTGCCATTCTTGCGGATTTTGGAACCGTAACGAGGCCATGAAGGGCCCCTTCTCCATTGAATGGTTGTCCCAGAGCAGCTGTGATACAGCCAACCAGACTACGAGGACTTCATCTGAAACGTGGCCTTCCAGCGCCCAGACGGGCCCGTGCAGCTCCAGTACAGCGGCAGAGAGCCTTCCTGGCTTCTACTGCAGCAAGAGGGAGGCCGGTGCAGACACCCGGCAGATGGCACACAGCTCTCCCAGCGCCCCGGGCCAGGGCCAGGGCCCCAGCTCCAGCACCCAGAGTGCTCCAGCGCCCCACAACACCCAGGGTAAGCAGATACCTTCACTGCGCGCCATCAAGCTGCCTAATGAACAGCTTAGTAAGGTACTCTCCAGAAAAAAGGGAAAATATGCGTACCTTTGCTCATCACTGGGGCTGTGCTCTTAAGGGTCCGCCAGTTCTACCCTTAGCTGTAGGTAATTGTACCTTTTAAAGGTACGGAAGTGGATTCTGAGGAACATTTCTGTACCATTTATGGTACATTAATGTCGTTTGTACCTTTGGGATGTTCCTCAGAGTTCATTTCCGTACCTTAAAAGGTACAATTACCTACAGCTAAAGGTACAACCCTTGAGAGTACAGCCCCAGTGACAATCAAAGGTACAAATTTTTATCCTTCTCTCTGAGTGTAGTATTTTACATTTGCTTTCATCTCTGCGTTTGCTTAACCCATTTCTGTGATGTTAAAAGGAGATGCTGCATAGCAGATCTACTTTGACCCTGCAGGCTTTACTTAAAATAAATAAATAAATACATAGTAAAAAGGTCATTACAACCACCATTGGTGTCAGAGCCACAACTCACCGGAATTTTCCATCTGCCCTAATTCACATCAGTGTCAGCTTTGATGTCAGGCTATACTGAAAGTGTGACGTATGTACATGGTTATTACATGTTTATTAAGGCTGTTCCTATCAGCATGTAAGCTTAACAGTCCTCAGTGTTGAGGCAGCAGTACCAGCCCTCGTGGCATTTTGTGCTCTCGACAAAGTTTGTAATTGATTCTCTGCCCCTCTGTCTGGACAGCAGAGGTAGGCTTCAGCAGCAGTGCAGAGGAGGAGGAGACGTCGGGGTACGAGAGCGAGGGCGGGGGCTCCCCTTTGCCGGCCGTGGCTGGGAAGGAGGCAGCCGAATCTCCCACCACGAGCCGCCGGCCGCGCACAGCCTTCACCGCAGAGCAGATCACCCGCCTGGAAAAAGCTTTCAAAAAAAATGCATACCTGGGCACCCACGACAAGGCAGAGCTCAGTCAGAGACTGCGGCTCTCCGACAAACAGGTCTGTCTGCTCTCTGCTCAAAAATGCCCTCGCAGGCGACGTCGACATACAGCCATTTCACAGACTAGTAAGAACTGGAAAAAACATGGTGACCCTCTACTTCAGGGAACACAAATATTCAACAACTCAGTTACTACTCAAGAACAAATGTAGTAGTAACTTGAGATTAAAGATGCATCGCGAATCATTAATGATGAAGATATTTAGTGTGTTACTGATGACTTGTTCCTTCAGTAGTTCAGGAAAAACTTTCCAGAATTAACAGATATCAACAAATATAATAACTGCTTGAGATAAATTGCATCACGAATCGTTAATGATACGCCAAGCTGAGATCAGTATGTAACCAAAACTTACTTTGTGGTTAAGTACTATGTACTTAATAGTATAATACTACATAATACCCACCCCCCCCAAAGTAAATTGTTCCCAAAAAATATAATAACTAATCATTAGAAGAATAAGGTTTGCTATCTTTACTGGTTAAATGTGGTTATAATGGCAAGGTTTAAAACGTATCAGACGTTTTACTTATTTAACTGCAGCTCTATTCTTACTGTTATCTTAACTCTAGATAAGGAACTGGTTCCAGAACCGGCGAATGAAGCTGAAACGGACCCTTCAGGATGCCCTGGCCCAAGCCTGCCAGGCGAAAGTTGCTTCTCACCTGATGCAGTACCCCGAGCTGCAGGCTTTCAGGTCATCTCCATATCCCAACTACTATCCTGTCCAGGAAACCACAGCCTCTTACCTACCTGCTTCCGGCCTGCACTACACCTCATCTCCTGCAGTGGGCGCCATCGCCGCTTTGCCTGTTGACTCTCTCTACCAGTTCAATGGTTTACCCTGCCTGGTACCACCTCCTGGAGGACCCCCACTCATGCCTTACCAGCCATACCCTCCTCATTACTAAAAACACTGGGTTGTGGCTGCCTGTGACTCTGGGGTCCTGTATCACGAAGCTGGATTTCTTGCTCATCTAGATGACTTGTCTGATTTAAGGTACACCAGTTTAAATACGGTTTAATTTTGTTAGTTTACAATTAGCCCAGACTACCTTAAATCTGACCGATAATCCAGCCAAGCAAGAAATCTGGCTTTGTGATACAGGCCCCAGAGCTTGTTGCTTTTACCAATACATTGTATTTGTAAAGTAATGTTATAAAAAGAGATTTATTGATGTATTAGTAATAAACATGATATGAGTGTATGTTCCAGTGGTTTCCTTCTGATATCCTTTGTGTTAGAAATTTCCATGCGTGCAATGATAAATCTCAGCCTATTTAAAAATGGAATCGAGTTACACTCATCAACATGTGATTCTTTGTCTTACGTTTATTTTTGTTGTAATGTTGTATTTGCTATTTAAATGTTAATTGTACATAGTTATTCGGTGTCCCTGTGCAGGGAGGTAAACATTGGCTTACAATAAAAACATATACATTTTTCATTCGATTCGTTCGGTATTTGTGAAACCATAGAGGGGGTTATAATGGTAGCGTGAAGCACCATGGTGCGCCGTTTTTCTCCCTCTACAAGAAATTTCACTGCCTTTTAATGATGCAAATACAATTTATTTTAATTCTGGTATACGGTAACACATTTAATTGGCCAGTTAAATGCATTCCCATCTTCTAAGCATTGGTTTGTTGGGGAAGAGGAATATCCCTGGACGGGATGTGAAATCAGTGTGGAAAACGTCAATTCGCTCGTCTGGACATCCTGTTTATTGTACCATATCCATTAAATCTTCCAGTGTCTAATTATGTTTGCATACACTGTATACATTACTTACATTTGAAACTGTCAGTCCTCTCCTGCAAATTACAATTCATTCATGTATTTTACCTGCCTCCTGTAATATATTAACTAGAAGCATGATGTAAATTAAAGCTTTCTACCTTTCTTATCCCTGGGATACCCTTATGAAAACAAATAAGACCTACAGACCGCCACCATTAATGTGTGACCACATAATATAAGGCCCCCTGAAAATTTCGATAACATTCTGCAGATCGTTTGCAACTGCTCTATTTTTTTCAGCAAAGTATTTATCTAATTAACTTTTTGAATCATATGCAGATTCGGTAAAACCATTTTCCCTTTTTTGCAAGTGCTTGTGTGCAGATGACGCTTTTCACATTAGTTTTTCCAGGATTGACTTTGGTCAGCTGACCGGCGTGAGATTTTCAATTCGAGAGATGTCTGCACACACACGCATGAACATGTATTACCTTGTAAATAGTCTGTAGGATTTGCAAACCACCCCAGGACTTTTGATGCAGCTCACGCCAGATGCATGACAGCTGGTTACCTTGTTTTTTTAGCCGCCTGGACTTTTCCTTTCTCATAAATGTCTACATGAAAATATGTCGATCGGAATAAACTCAAATTTCTTAGCTTAATTACGCCACGTTCATTTTTTAGTAAAGATGTGCGCAAAAACAAACACATTGCACTTGCAACTTTACTAAATATATCAAGCATACAGAATACGGATAGTATTAGGAACGACGAGAAATCAATATCCGGGTGCGCGTGAAGGGCATCCATCGCGTTAATATTGGCAACCTGTCAGATCCCGTCTTATTCTGAGCTGAACATTAAAGTAACTTCATTGATTTCTTACTGGGATATTTGCTAACTCTTGAAATGCTGATAAAACGTGTAATTAGGAAGTATTTGGTTACCAATAACGGACACAGGGGGGCATTATAATCGGCATTTGTTTCAGCAGAAAAAGATGCAAAACGCTTGATGCCGTATTCCTTACAAAATGGCGGCCTTGTAAAATAAAGTATTCCGATCAATATACATTTAGATAATCAGAAAGATAGAGGTTACCCTCGAAATATGTGACATAAACACGAAAGTCGACATTTATAGGACCCATTAAATAGATGTGTTTAAATCCGATATCGATTTATATCGGAGGCTTGCATTTAACCGGAATTCAGAAGGCACTTTTTCCTGACCAGTTATACGAACTAAAATTAAACGAACAGATTTTCATATTATCAGGTTTACCGTAACTGACATCTACCCCCAAAAACATTATTTTATTACATCTACTCTTTTTCATTTCCAGCTACAATAGTATTGAAAAGTTGACCAGCATAATCTGTATGGTGCAACCAATTTCGCGCAAAATCGAACTTATTTCATTAAACGCGAAAGGGCATTAACCAAATTTTCCCTACGTCGTCAATGAAGAGTACAGAATACATGACCTTGAATCCATGAATATCCCGACGTATACCAGTAAATACATATTGCACATTCCTAAAACGTTTTGCAAACGGTTTGTACACCGCGACTTCAAGCTGGTCCAGCTAAATATGTGACGGAATACGTTCGCTCGTAATTCCGACAAATAATGTGAGGCTGGTAAGTTGTGGGACAGTTTTAACTCAGTCAGTGCTTAAATGGCATAACGGGGATTCCACAAATCATCGTTTGGAATAAAAATTATAAAAAACTTTGATACTGTGATAAAGTTTTCCTCATGCCAATGGTTACATGCGGTATGCACATCCCGTTAAACGCGCACCTTTGCAAATGAACCGGAGCCCAGAACTGCATTTCTTCCCAGTATAAGCAACACAGATGGGAGAACATTTGCTCTCAGCAAGATCACATCTAGCAACACCCACAGAATCTGATAGCACTCGGACAAGCAGTAAATTAATGAGGCTGGTTACACATATCTTGCTGAAATATCTGCATTGGTGACTTTCTGTTCATTATCATTATAAAAAACTATTTCTAAGATAGCAGAGGGAAACAATTATTCACATGGTATTAACCACTGCTATGCCCAACCAATACCCCCCACCAAAGAATTACCTAATCAATTCTGATCAACCGCATTATGTTTTAGCTGACAACCAAAGTACTCACCTAGGACCACTTTATCCTTACCGACTCATGCAGCCACACTGTATATTAACCAAGGTGATATTTTGTTAACACCACATTTCAATGGAACTTACCGTTTTCCCTAAACTGCTTGCAACCTCAGGGCAAAGGGAGACTGTACCGCATGCAAACACATGTGACAGAGGGCATCATTTTCCATTATGCAGCAATATATCTATATTCATTCCTGGGGTGGAAGAGTCACACAAATCCACTACCTCTTAACACACCACAGATATAAAAGTAATGCCTCTGCAATTAGAAAGTACGAGCAGCTCTGCTTTTGAAACAGTTGGTGATACTTTACCGTTTTCTATAACACAAACCACCCATAACAGCTGATGCAGTTTAGCGTTCTGCTGAGGCCGGAGCACATCCCAGACGTGACAGGGGCCACCCTGGATCTTAGGACACACACGCTTTGGAAAATGTGGTGTCACCATTTCACCAAACTGCATGCTCTGGCACTGCAGAAGGGACACGCACACCCCATGCACACTGAAATCAGAGGCAGGATTTGACGCTACAGTCCTACTGACTGGGCCAGCATTCCTCCTATGATGCAGATCAATAAGAAAACGACGCAGAAATACTGTTTTGTAAAACATGGTTTAAGAATTTAATTTCAGTATAAAACATTTTTGAAGTTTTAGGCCAATCAATTTTTTTTTTTACCTTCTGTCAAACTAAAACGTACAAATTTTCCTTTTTGGCTTTTTCTTCTCTCCGAAATAATACAACTTAAAATCTAACACTTTCACCTTTTACTACAATTACAAAAAATAATAATAACATAAAAATAGAAAGAGAAAGCGTGTGAACTCCCGGTCCGGACTGTTCCCGCCACCTGCCAGGTCCCAGCCGTAACGAGAGCCAGACAAACTCAGGGCCGCACTCTTCTCTATGCCGTTTTCTGTTGACCCTTCTTCCCAATCAACGACTTATGGATGTGTGGAATCACACCTGCAGGCAAAGAAAAGCATGAGAATGGGGGCATGGGGCCAAAGCGCCGACATTTACCTTCCTCTTGACAAGCCAGATGAATCACACTATAAGCCTGGCCATTGGCAACGCACCTCCTCCAGCAATGGTGGCCTTGATGAGAGAGTCTAACTCCTCATCCCCACGGATGGCCAACTGCAAGTGACGAGGAGTAATGCGCTTCACCTTGAGGTCCTTGGAGGCATTCCCAGCCAACTCCAAAACCTGCATAAGCACAAACTGTAAGCAGCTTGCCAGGAGAGCAACAGAGCAGTTAGGTCTTCATCACTAAAGGGATGGCATCACCATTCAAATAAGAAGAACCTGGAATGCGAATGCAGTTCTTTCACCAAGCATATAATCTTTCACAGAAATAATGTATGCAGAGCCGCTGCAGCTTCTTCAACACATCAGTCACTGAAACTGCACCATTAAAGATACATTTGATCTCCACACTAATCCATCAATTTCCTGTTCTTTATGAAGTCTGTCTGCATACAATGACTCAACGGCTGCGAGGAAACAGGTCACCTGCAATACTGTGAATCACATCACTGCCACCTGTCTCAGAGCCGCTACAAGCAGGTCCCAGACGGTAAATTTGACGCAGCCCCTTACGAGTAATTTCAGAAACTCGAGAAATCAACACCAGCCCATATGACAAATACTTGAGGCAGCAATAACTGCTTAGTTCTTTCCTCCCCCTCAGCAGACCTCACCTTTGAGTAAAGCCTCCTGTCAGTAAATCTCACGGAATTAGGGACTTTGCATTCTAATGCAAAGGTTTCCCCTAAGACTAAGGACTTAAATACCACTGCCTACGATGTTTTAAAAGAATCTTCTCCCCGCTGACATTATGTATGTTACAGCTTGTCGAAGGAAAAAAAAAAGGTTTTACCAGTGAAGGACTTCATTAATCACCTTCCATGCACACTGTTTTAAAAAAACCTCTTACTTAAAAACATTGTCCGTTATGGTCTTTTTAAAATAAAAAGTTTCCTAAACATGACTTAGTCACTGGGACGGCATGGTGGTGCAGTGGTTAGCACTGTTGCCTCACACCTCTGGGACCCAGGTTCAAGTCTCCGCCTGGGTCACATGTGTGTGGAGTTTGCATGTTCTCCCCATGTCATTGTGGGGTTTCCTCCGGGTACTCCGGTTTCCCCCCACAGTCCAAAAACATACTGAGGCTAACTGGACTTGCTAAATTACCCGTAGGAGTGAATGGTGTGTGAGTGTGCCCTGCAATAGGCTGGCCCCCCATCCGGGGTTATTCCCTGCCTCATGCCCATTGCTTCTGTGATAGGCTCTGGACCCCACGCGACCCAGTAGGATAAGCGGTTTGGAAAATGGATGGATGGACTTAGTCACTGTGTATGAAATATATATGAAAAACAGCCCCGTTAAATTAGATCTATAGATAGATCTTAACAGATAGATGTTTTAAGATGTAGTACTTAACATACAAACATATCGTTGGCATGTCTTTTAAATGCAATTGTTCCAGTTGCTGTAGGTATACTGATGAAAGCTTTAACTAATATTTATTAATTATTAAAAGTGTATAAATGGGTAAATTACAATATTCTTGGTGTCATTATTTCTATAAATTGTAAACTAATTGCACATGCTTCATCACTGGCACTCTGAACAAAGGTGCAGGTTTGAATAGTGTTGGGTGGAAAAAGGGGGCAATGGGTATTTCTGCAATGGGTCGCAAAGTGTCAGTTCTGGCAGAGATCCTGCCTTCCAAACTGAGTTGTGCATCTATATGAATGTAAGAGAAAAAGAAATCTGTCATCACAAAGTGATTATTTTCTTATTCATGCTATATTATGCATAGATAAATGCAAAGAAAACTTAGTATTAGACAGTCATGGATCAAACGCAATGGTATTGGTTTTTTGGACATAAATTGCTCCGTGGCGGATTTAATGTGCGTCTCTAAACAAAACTGCGGACGTCCCGCCTATTGCTTTGTTCACTTTAACACTGTATTCATAAAAGCTGCGCTAATACAGGCCTTAAACACAAACCCATTTTAACTCCAAAACAAAGATGCCGGAACAATTCAATGTCTCTTCATTCTCGCGCGTGTCATTTACATCATTTCGTTACCCTCAGACAAGATTTACTGACAGAGGTGGTTCACTCACAGGTGAAGTTCACAGCTGGACTCTTTAGAGAAATCGCCAATCTGTTTCACCACTAGGGGGCTACAGCCCCAAACTTCCAAATTTAACCCTTGGTATGAACTGATGCATAAACAAAACACCTTAACTGCCAGATTCACCCTGCATTTTACTATCATAAGAAATATCCAGTTGACTGATGCTGGCACCAAAATGATATGAAAACCCAAAGGATGAGCTTCAGCTGCAAGAAGGCACCATTATGGGCCCAAAAAGGTATCTGTTATACTCATTATTTCCTACTCCCTACTACAGCGGCGGAGCAGTTCAAATGTTGCTCCGGAGTTTGTCTTTAACAATCACACCAGATTGTTTCCATCCTAGCAACTTCAGGAAAGCTGGACACCACATGGGTACATAGCAACACAAATAAAAAGAAATGACTTTGAAATTCCACTTTATAAGTGCACACCATTTTATAAGTGTATTGTGGGACAGGGGCAAGAATTAGCTTGGTGTTCAGTTAAAACAGCAGCCAAGCAGCAAGGTCACCTCAGCAGTGAGGTACTCCAAGATGGCAGCACTGTAGACTGCAGCCGTAGCTCCAACACGCCCATGACTTGTTGTGCGGGTCTTCAAGTGTCTGTGGATACGACCCACCGGGAACTGACAGCAAGTGAAGCACAGGATCAATACACTGCCTTACACAACGCTAAGTAATCAAGGAATACTTTCAGTCATTCATTTCATACCATGCATTAAAAAGCACAGTTCAGTTACCACTAAAACACGGCAAACTGACCTGTAGCCCTGCCCTTTGTGAGCGGGACACTGCTTTTGCCTTGGCTTTGCCACTGTCCTTTCCAGCCTTTCCTCCTGCCTTAGGAGAGGGAGAAAAATTAGAAGCATTAGAATAAGCTTGGGAAAGTTTTCCATAATATCCATCTAGATGTATCACAGCTTCTGTGATACATCTGCAGAAACAGAAATACATATGTTCAATTAAATCTCATTTCACACATTTGACAAGGTTTTCAATCTGCATATATATTCTCAAGAAAGGTATCACACTTTAAAAATGAGTCTGACTGTAAATAGATCAACAGCATAAAGGCGCTTAATTGTAATGCCACCACATACATATCTCATAATAAAAAAAAACCTACTGACTATGTACTTTTATATTATAGATGAAATATTAGTCACTAAATTTATTTTGGCTTAACTCGGAACTCGAGGATCTGGCAAACCGAAATAGAGGAAATACTCTTACAGAGATATTTCAAATGTGTATTCTTGAGAATTTTTTTATATGAAAAACATCTACCACATGTGGGTTTAAACCAAAAGCATGTTAAGCATGAATTCAATAAAACCCCAGGAATATTAATTTCATAATGCAGTCCAACACTCATAACAGTAATTCTAACAGTTTTTCAAGCAAAAAAAAAGAAAAGAAAAAAAGATAAGCTTCTTTTATCACACTGTGTATATACTATACTTGACCACCACATAAAGCATTAAGTGTAGCATGAACAGATTTTGCGAGTTCAAAATGAACCTGAACGTCATCAAGATTTGGAGATCACCAACTGCAAGTATCAAAGATGGCAGATATTGGATGGCACAGTACTGTGGGAGAAGCCGAGTGTATATAAGGAACCACACCAGAAGGCACACAGCTGTTTAGTCTAAGCCACGTACACTTCTAATTGTAAATACAGCACACAATCCAGGAAGTGTTGTAAAATTTGTTTTAATAAAGACATCGTGCAATCAGTTCTACTTCAGGTCGATGCTGCTGGTTTGCTCGCCGCATAGTTTTACTTTTGCACAAAATAATACAAAGTTAGACGCAACACAGAGAAACTCTTACGCTCGACAATTACGTTTGCCATAAAACATCCGATCATCTGTCAACGCCACTACAGAGAATAAGGGATTAACACCAAATATTCAACGAAGTACTTAAAACCCCGCATTCAATCGTACCACATAAAACAACACTTTAACATAATATAATACAGCATTGCTACTTTAGTTAAACATCTAACAGACCGGGCGCGCTTAAGTAGGAAAACAGACCGTTAGTTATTCGGGAATCGCCAGCAAAAACTACCGGTTTCCTCTAGTCATTTAATGCAAGTCTTTAAAATACGCTCTTACATTTCAACAGACAGTTCTCTAATTCTGGAAGAAAAACTTTTTGAAATTCCAACTCTAAATAAAAGCCAACTTGTAAACATTGCGTAAAGCACTTCCATAGGAATAATGACAATCACTTTCCCGCCAACACAGCCCTCTCGGTCGCAGGACCTACTTAATGCTTTTAAAACTGTTCAAGAAATCCCAGGAGAAAATACATATGCAGAAAATAATGTAATTCCTTTGGCCATATTCACGGAACAAAAGAAAATTGATCTCATTAATTGTCTATTAAGAACGAAAGTTAGAATCCAAAAAGAGTGGTTAAAAAGACGAACCGGATCTCAAGGACTAGCCAGACACCAAAAATTGTAATTAAAAAAACAGTCCATACTGAAACCATTATTAGGTTAATTTTATAACTGCATAGTTACGGAAAATCCTTAGCTAGGCGGCAGCTAACTAGCTAAATTGGCTAGCGAGTTATTTCGCCAACACAGCTGCCAGTATATTCAGTCAGCGCAAGTTCACCCTCTCGGTAGTTTCATTTCATTCTCGTATGTTTCCTTTCTTAACACCTCCTCCGACTGATAACGGCGCAAACAAGAACAAACACAACAGAATATAAATATACCATTTTCACCGTCAAGTCGAGCGCTGCGTTCGTCTAGAATTAGCGAGGTCTGAGGCAATTTTCTTCTCAACACAATAAACCCCTTGGCAAGCCTGTGCGCGAGGACCCTCGCGAGCGAAACGACTGGCCAATAGGAGCTCTGAATGTTGGTTTGAATAATCCATCACGCCAATTACATTATTGTTTGTACAGTATCTACCATCCCCCCGCTTCCAACTGCTTTTTGCGCACGGACCTACAATGGCAGGGTAGCGTGCGACAGTAAATACAGCGACGCTTTAGTCAACAGAACTGCGAATGTGTGACTATTTTGTAGTCTTTACTTGCAATGGTGGGTATTGATAAATAAGACAGAATGTGTGAAAGTAAAGTGGTATCTGGATGGAAGTATTCTTTGGGAAAAAACGATTCATGCATGAGCTATTTTATTGCCTTTATGTGTCATGTAGAAGGCGACTAATGGCGTAGATAAAAAATGCTATCGCAAAGCTAACTTGAAAGCTAGTTAAAATTGCATGTAACATTGTACATTACTAACTGGGTATAGTAGTCAACAACAGTCTTTCAAAGTTACACTTTATTTTAAGAAAAAATACTCAAGAAACTGGTTGTATTGGGCAAAAAAATGAAAACACTGCCTGCTCCAATGAATTTCGTGCCGGTGAAATGACTGGGCTGAGGAGAAAACCGCATGACTTCATGCATCTATCACGCTGTGTGTCACCGTTTCAGGCTGATGCTTGTGGTGTGATGATGTGGGGTGTATTTTAGTAGCACACACTGCCCCTTGATAAAATGGAGAAACATTTTAATGCACATATTTGCTGATAAATTTGTGTATCAGTCTGCAGATCGTTTTCTGCAGATAGATGTTTTTCAGCAGGGTTATTATGCCTGATTGAATGCATTACTATGGATATGATACCAGAAATATATAAGAAAAAGATATACCTTTTGAGATATGCTGGGTGATGGTTTTTTTAATGTACAGAATAATTGGGGCAGTGTACAGCACATCATCCCTGTTTTCGGAAGGTTGCCGGTTAAAATGAGAGCAAGATGGGATATGTGTAAAGAAGTATTCAGATGTACTTTTTTCCAAATGGCAAATAAATCATAAGTAATACATTAAAGATAAGTAATACATTAAAACAATGGACAGGTTCAGCATGCTACAGGAGTTAGTTAACTTAGTCATGATGTATATTCCTTGTTTAATGGATATTATGGTGCCAGTGATGTTATGTATTAGTTATCGCTGTACCCAGTACTTTTTTTTTCCAGCTTTATTTTAAATTTAAAGACAAAGTTGTCACTAACATATATCTTCACATATGTAAGAGACCCACATGAGTGGCCTGTGTCTTTTTGTTGTGAGGTAGAAGAGTGACACAGGAATCCACACAGGCCCCCTTTCTCATGTATGTTGCTGTTTGGTACAGTTCAGTGAGTATGAGGAGCTAATTACCATTCTCACTTTTACAGGGAAATGAGTAAAACTAATGCAGGGCAAGCGATACAAGTGAAAAGCAGATAGGTGTAACCAAGTCTGATATGCCCGGCATTTAAAATGTCTATGTGTATATGTATTATGTGTATTACATATGTGTGTGTGTGTGTGTGTGTGTATACTCCCTGTACCGAGCATATCAGAGTGGAATTTGTGTTTGGCAGAAGTAGTCTAAGTAGAGTAAGATTTTCATTGCATAGTGGAACTGACTGTTAACTGGTCTTATGACAAAAACACTCTTGAGTCTTGAATATGAAGAGCATTTTTCCAAGATTTATGGCCTGGTTTAATATTTCACTTCATTATCCAGCTTTGTAGTTCGATATTGGATTAAGGTCAAGTTTGTAACGTCTAAATTTAATTACAAACTGCTTATAAGTTCTAATTAAGTTCCCTGGTTTTACTTTAAAAATTGAAGTTGTGAGCACATCGTATATAAACAGCAATTAGTAAAGTTTTGGGGCTGGTTGACCTATATAGTATAGATTTTGATGGCAACAAATGATATTTCTGTCACAATGAATATCAAATGGGTTATGAGTCACAAAATGAGCTGTAATGGCTGCGATAGTTTAATTAACATACCAAAATATTACATTCAACTTAGTGTGAAATGTTTTTGCTAAAATTGCTGAATTGAGCAGGATTGTGCAGTGGATAGTACCTCATACATGTGGAGACCAGGTGTTGTGCATGGAATTTGCATGTTCAACACATGTTGTGGCTTCCAAAAAATAGTAAAATGACTAAAATAACACAAACTTATATATAAATATGATCGCTAATTATATTTTCCCAGGTTGCTTTGAATGCACGTTCTGGCTCATGTTCTCGTCAGTTATCACAACAGGCGCAAAAACGGCAAATAAAAGAATAAAAAACCATATGTTGATTTTGCGCAAAACCAAAATGTCAATGTCATTTAGAAGAGTTTGTAGCAGATTACAAAAGTGTCTACTGATCCAATGAAATATTTATTATTAGAAGTAGTGAAATTTTTATGCACTATCCACACGACCCCAAACAAAAATAGCAATGTGATTTTTTGAATACGAACTACTTTGTAACAGATAATAAAATGATGTCCTAATATTCCTTGCTCTAATTAATTATTATTATTATTATTATAAATTGTGATATTTTAATAATTGCATATTATATCCATATGGCTTGCTGAGCCAAAAACCCAGCTATGGAAACTAAGCAAACATTTACGGGGCGGGGGGAGGTGATGTCACCATTGTTACAGTCTTGCATAGTCCAGTGAACTGCACTACACAGAGTAGAAGAAGCAGTGACCAGGCCTCGGGAGACCAATTACATCTACTGGTGCATACTGCTGAAATACGCAATGGAACATCTGTGCTCTGTATACAGGTGCAGAACATGGAGAATGATGCATATGAAGAAACGGGTTACATGGTTTTGTATGGGGGAAACAGTATGTATGGAGATGATCCTGACAGATATTTTGGTAACTGTGACCTTCACCTGGAAAAGCAGCGGGAAAATTAAATGAGAACTTCAGAGGTTATGGATTCATAAGTTAGTCGATTGCAAGGCCAGTCATGAAGGAGTTGTAGAAAAGAGAAATGTGAGGATGAGTAACCGAAGCAGCCACACGTGCAGGATTACCAGATGTAAGATGATCCTCTTTCTGTGCATATGTCATTCTATGGGTTTGAATAAGTTAAACTGTTTCTTGCAGTGATGAAGAGGGCGGAGATTATTAAAACAATGTGAAGCAGGTACAATTTCACCTCACAGGGCAGAGACGGAGAGTTCTGTCAGTTGAAGTCCCATAAGGTGTTGTTGGCCAGAACTTGTCGTGCCCTTGAGCATTGCGGTGAACCTTAAGTACTCCAGTGAAATACCGAGAATAGTAGGTGTGCAAGTACTGTAAGGTGTTTTGGGTCAAAATCTAGGTTTAAGAAATCAGTATTAAACGTAATGGATCATGACTGTGATACAGGCAGCTGGCTGAAATTAGATTTGGTACGAAGACTAGAGATTTAGGAGGTCACTAAAATATTCATCTTTGTTAATGGCTAAAACATGTACCTTGTTTTACGCAAAAGCATCAGAACAAATAATATATAATAAGCTTTTAGTGTGAATTTTTTTCGTGTTACCCGCAATGTTTCATACGCGATAATTTAGAGTCACGTGATTGAATTAAAGTATGTATGGAGGAATGGTAGGTTCAGATATAGTAATAACGTCACCATTCTGTCAGAAGGTACGATTTTCTATAAAGGAATATTCAGTGTTCGTTGGCAGCAAGTGTTGTTTGAAGGGGACTGAATTTCAGGAAACATAAACCGAACCATGGCATATCTTTTGTCTACGAATAATACACGTGACCACAAAATAGTGATTGACAAGCGCCACTTGCAGATGTTCCCAGGAAATAAGGTAACGTAATGGCCAGTTTCATTGACACATGTCTGTCGCACCGCGTACACTCTTTGGACAGTAATTTAGCGTGACAAGCAGCGGCGACCAATAAAAGCGCAAGAAATAACGGGATTCACTACGTCAATGCAGAAATGTCAACCAATTAAAAAAAAGACTGGGAGAAATTGTTGTGTCGGATTAAATAATTCTGACCAATGATATCGGAATATATGGGTAACAAAGGTATGATTGGCGAGGGAAGTGGAGCTGCGAGGAGACAAACGCTAGTTTTGCGGATGTAATTGGCAGGATCGAAGCCAATGTGAGGGCAATGGGCGGGACCGCACGACGTCCGCGAAAGGGGTGTAGACGGGGTAGGATACGCAGGAAGGAGAAGCTGGCTGCTGGTGGTGAAGATGGCGGATGGAGACAGCGGGAGCGAGCGCGGTGGAAGCAGTGGAGGCGGGGGTGGCAGCGGCTTCCAGCATTTCCAGAGGGAACAGGAGACCCAGGAGCTGGCGTCCAAAAGGCTCGACATCCAGAACAAGCGCTTCTACCTTGACGTGAAGCAGAATTCGAAGGGCAGGTTCATCAAGATAGCGGAGGTCGGAGCCGGGGGCTCCAAGAGCCGCCTGACCCTCTCCATGTCCGTGGCGGCCGAGTTCCGCGACTATCTTGGGGACTTCATTGAACACTACGCCCAGCTTGGGCCGAGCAGCCCGGAGCAGATCGCGCAGTCCTCAGGGGGCGAGGACGGCGGGCCGCGGCGGGCCCTGAAGAGCGAGTTCTTGGTCCGAGAGAATCGAAAATACTACCTCGATCTGAAGGAGAACCAGCGGGGAAGGTTTCTCCGGATCCGACAGACGATCAATCGCGGGCCCGGCTTCGGGGTAGGGGGCCCCGGAGGCGGCATGCAGGCCGGCCAGACGATCGCGCTGCCGGCGCAGGGCTTGATAGAGTTCCGAGACGCCCTGGCCAAGCTGATAGATGATTATGGCGGAGATGACGAGGAGCTGACAGGCGGCGCCGCCGCCGGGGGCTACGGCGAGCTCCCGGAGGGCACATCGATCATGGTGGACTCCAAGCGCTTCTTCTTTGATGTCGGGTCCAACAAATACGGCGTGTTCCTGAGAGTCAGTGAGGTGAAGCCGAGCTACAGGAACTCCATCACGATTCCCTTCAAAGCGTGGGGCAAGTTCGGCGGCGCCTTTTGCCGGTACGCCGAAGAGATGAAGGAGATCCAGGAGAGGCAGAGGGATAAAATGTACGAGCGGAGAGAGGAGTCGGAAGGGGAGGACGTGGACGACGACTGACTGCAGCTTACCAGCTCATTAGAGAAATAAAATGTACAAAAAAAGAGAAAAATCCGCGGAAGTCCACCACGTTAGAGTAATGTTTCCGAAATGCAGAAATGACATAATGTGCATGACAAATCGAACATTTAATAATACAGACAGGGATGCATTGTTTTAAAAACAGAGTTATATAAATGTTTTTTGGACATAGATTGGTTAAAGAGACGAGTATCTATAACTTAGGACATGTCCCATCATATCCCATGGGTTTGTCCTCCAAGCAAATCGATCAACTCGCAAATGACGCATTTAGTTGTTACTTTTTCTCCGAGAAAAAATATTTTAAGTACTTAAAACCTGGATATTGATTCTAAACAAATATTTGGTAGTCTAGTTAAGTGATGCCCTCGATGAACGGTGTGAAATAACCAGCATTCATTGTATTACCATTATTAGCGAGGTTTGTCCTGAGCAGAACAAGTTTGTAATGATCGCATCTACAAGGACTTTCCGGCTGTCCTTTACTGGAACAGCAGTTAAATGTTTCTAACATCTGTCACTAACCAGAGAATTCAGCGACAAATACAGTAGGTAAACATGAGACCAATTTGGTTGGAGGGGATAAATGAAATAGGCACTAACAGGTTCCAACTTTGTTGCAATAGCTCTCGACGGCAAAGATCGGTTGCATAAACAGATGTGGAAATGCTTTATGGGATGAAGCGCTTGATTTACGTTTTGCTTTCGAGTTTAAAGGAGGATTTCGATGCGTGATCACATACGAGTGACCGGCGTAGATGAGGTTTCACCGAACGCCTGCAAAATAGCTGCGATGTCTGTATGAAGTACAGACCATGTGTTTCAGAGTCGTTTTAACGCTGCTGGGACGTAAAAGAATTACTGATGGGAGGGAGAAGAGCGAAGCAACACGTGTCCTGCACCCCCCCCCCCCCCGTGCGGACACCCGGAGCAACATCACGACTCTTCAAGTTTATAAGAACTTACTACTGGATGTGTGCTTTCACTTTTTTTTTTTTTTTGGGGAGGGGGGCGTCATCTAAGGGGAGTAACAGATCAACAGATATAAGGACCTTGATATAAGGTAACATCAGTCATTCTTTTACTTCGAAGTGTTTTAGCGACTGATCAGTTTGAATCAATGGAATAAAATCCCAGTGTGGGACTGCAACGCGCCTTCTGTTGGACAGATGGATGAATGAGTTAAAAAAAAAAAGCAAACGCTGAAAGATTATAGTTAAGAACTGAGCAAACCAGCATAACATATTTTTAAATACTTAAATGGAAAATATATAAATCATAGAATTATAAGAGATTGCATAACAGGCTTATTTGATAAATTAAGCTTGGATACAAAGTTTGTCTATGTGGATTTTTTTTTTTATATATATATATTCTGTAAGGTCGTCTTTTGTTTCAAAGATAGTATGGAGGCCTGTGCTTCGAAATAAATCCGATGTTTTGATAGAGACAGCAATTTCTAATTTTCCCCTTTTCCTTTGATTTCATGCTGTCCTAATGGGCTTCTGCCTGTGTGACCCCCCCTCTTTTAAAGGAATGTTCCGCTCTGTCGTGTTAGTTTGCTGCAGGATGGCTGCAGGGCGAACAGCGGCACGCCGGTGGATGTGTTCAGGGGCTCCTTCAAGTCCTTTGAATTGTGCATGCTTATTCATGTTTTCAGCTGCCTCGTGTTAATTTATTGCTTATTCTGATTTACTGTATGTCAGATTATTAATCACCTGTGGGAAAGATTTTGGCTTTTGTAAAAAAAAAAGAGAGGAATTGGAGTGAGGAAAACATTTGTGGGTCGCAGCTGCTCCTTGAGATGTAGAAATCTGTACCCCCTGTCCAAATTGAGACCTTCCCTGCTTCTAGGGCTGTGTGTATAATCCTTCAGTCTTTAATTTCTTTTTTTTTCTCTCACACTTCTGCATAAAAGCATTTCTTTCAGGCCATTTGGGAGCAATAGTGTGTGAACACTCTCACAGTTACCAAGCTGAGTACACCTGTGTTTCTCTGCTGTTGTGTAAATGGCAGCTGTTCCTCCTAAGCGCTACTGTACGTTTCTGCCTGGTTCCTTTAAGCAATTACATTTTTATTTTTGCCGAGAAGAAACCGTCTGAGCTGGTCAGTGGAAAGAATTTGGATGTGGAAGAGGAGACCTGAAAGACAAATAAAATGGAGATGCGCGTGAAATGAACACGTTTCGTTTCGGTTCCACGGAGTTTCAGAAACGCAGCCAAAATGGCTGCCCGGGGTGTTGGGGGAGGTTCGTTGTCGTCCAAAACTGTGTTTAGCGTTTTTGCTGCATAAGAAACAGGGCAGTTAAGGTGAGACTGCACGCTTTAGCTCTTAATCGGGCTCCGGGGCGGTTGGACGGTGCTCTTGTTACTGTCAGTCGGAGGATTGGGTTGCCTTTGTCGCTGCTGAGGGACGCGGGATGCAGACTGTCTCGCAGACCTCGCCGGTGATGGCAGTAGTTGATTATGCGACGCATGTGGGTGATGTGGCTCCTGTACTTTCACACACAGTTATGCTAACTCCTAAGTCCTTCACCGACTGATGGAAACTTCCGTAACCTCTACTCAGCTTCGCGGGTCTTAAATGCAGTTTTTTCTTAACAAGGTTATGGAGGCAAGTAAGTGACCTTGTCAGGGTGTATGGATGGGCTGTAAGAGGGAACTGGTACAAACGGGTATCACTCGTCATAAAAGGTTTGATGGGCGAAAGTAACTTATCATGATTGTGATTTGGTGTACAGGGGCTTTCTTCTCTATTCATGGAAACATGGTGGACATCTGAAATAGGAAGGTACTTTAAAATCATTGTTTTGTCAGTTTTCTCTGTGGCTGTTGGTCATCAGCTGTTCTTCAGCATGCTGTTCTCTTACACCTTGGTAAAATCATGTCTCACAGACAGAGGGACGCTTGTAAGGGTGACTCAGCATGAACAGCTGTGGGCTGCACACTAGGTCACAGCCCACCTCCCTCCGTCAGCTGTCGTGGTGCCCCAGAATGGTTTTTTTTTTCTTTTTTTAGGGGAGGGGTGTATTGGTGTGTAATTGGCCCATGAGGGTGGGAGAGAATAAGAGGTGATGATGTTAGTGAAGGTGGATCTAAGTCACGTGTAAGACTCATTGCTGGCTGGGATGTGTTGGTGGGAGGGCGGTGGGAGGCCGGTGATGACAGCTGGCTGGGGAGGGCCAGTCACACAGCTGCGCTGCTGTTGCTGCGCTGCTGTTGCTGCGGATGGACAGGAAGGGCCAGGCTGGGCTGGACCGTCAAGCTCCTGGGGAGCTGCGTTCCGGTCGGACGCTCGGAACTGGTGTCACGCGACTGTAAGGCTGAGTCAATGGCAGCTTTTCTTTTCTCAGAATTGGCAGCATAGTGTCAAATTGGATTCGGAGAATTAGTCCCATTCGCGTCCTGTTTGCAGGACGGGAGGTCAGACAGACTGTCAGGTTATTTCGCCCCTCCCTCACTGCCGAAATTGTGTCCGATTACTTGGCTCTGTGCTGAGTCTACCCATGCGATCTGTCTCGCTATGAAATCCGGGCCCCTGTTACTCCTGCGTCGCCTTGGGGGCTCCCCAGTACGACTGACCCACTGCTGCCAGTCTGCTTGAAAATGCCACAAACTGAGAACTGATGGGGAAAGAAAAATGCATAACAGTAACAGGAAGTCAAAACTATTTGAAAATGACGTTTCCCTGGCAAGGACAGGATGTTTGTCCATGAGAGAGTGTCCATCTTTGTGGTTGAGAGGGATGTAACCAGATTCCTTCTCAGTTTTCACATCTAGTGTAGGAATTAATCAAGTCCTGCATCTGTCGCAACGTAGAGGAATTTTTTTCAGTGTCTAGAACTTTGAGGGAAAGTCTGTTAGCTATAAATCCGTGGGTTTTTGCTGGACTTGTGGGTCCTTAATTCACAGCCCGCTTTTCTCTAACCTGGATTTTGTGCTACATGGAGAAACAAACCTAAAGAATTTTTTGCTGATAATCTTGCAATCATTTGAGTGTCTTTTGGTCCATTGCAGAAGAATTCTTTCTGAAACTCAGGCAGGATTATGTCCTTGATGGGGGGAAATGCATGGAGAGGGGTGAATTTAGATTGAATTTGTTTTTAAGTGTTTTAATCCAACGGGCACATTTTACCTGTAGGGTGATACACGTCTGCGATCCTGCAGACGATATGCGAGTGTTTTTTACCTGACAGCTTAGACGCTGCGATAATCGTCAGCAGTCAGTGGGCTCCATACAGATCACTATATTTTTAAGCATAAAGTGTAATGGTGCTAACCGTTAGCATATTGCTTACATCTGCGTGATATACTTTTAAAAATACATTTTAATCTTCAGGCACAGTTTTAATAAAAATGGGAGAGGATTTCTCTCTGAAATAGCGTCGGTCATTTGTCGTCAACAAGATGGCCGCACGCAAGGAACTGCTGCCTTTCTGGTCCACATGCGCTCACTGCAGATGACATTCCCAAACGGCAGCTCCAATACCACAAGACCTCCGAGTGGGGCAGGAGAGCTCAGGCCTGCACGGCCCACAGGGTGGGGCCGAGTTGGGATGGGATTTGGGTTCCCCCTGTGGACCCTCTGACACAACCTACCATGCTGCACAGCTGCATTCTGACAAAATGAGCTACCTCCTACAGTGAGCTTCCCCTGAATTCAACCCACACTAAACAATCAAACGTCCCAAATTCCAGCCCCCTACAATGAACAGGAACATCTCTGAAGGAATAATGTAATTTCTTAGGTCACTATCGGTTTTTAATCGCTGGTTCTGATGATGCGATAAGCTACCTTGGTCATTGCTCATCCCGAACAGGTAGCTCAGCGTGTCAGACAGCCAGCTATCTACCCCTTCTTATGCTTTTATTTTACTGTTTTTTTTCCAAATAGAGTTTTACAAGTCTATATTTAGAAAATGTAATGTATGTTTGTATCAAATAAAGAAACCTATGATTAATGAAAATGATCATTCTGCCAGTTCTGGCATTTGTCCCTTTCTTCATAAAAGCTTCTTCACTGGACCAGTAAGTCCTGTTGGTGTCCTTCTATGTTGTTCTATCTCCACAAACCCGGGGACGATGTCAGCTCTGAGATGTGTTATTTAAATAGCATTTATAAACTAAACAATGTTGCCCTACATTGATTTCTTTATTGTTTTCCACTGTAATTCTGAAATGCTGTAGGCATTTTTAACACCTTGTAGGATCAGCGCTCTCTGTGTCTTTGACTGGTTTGCTCTTTTCTGGTCACTTTGGTCAATGACGCTGTTGTCTACAGCAGTGTTTCCCAACCCGGTCTTCAGGGACCCATGGACGGTCCATGTTTTTGCTCCCTCCTATCTCCCTGCCAGACAGTATATACTTTTGTTCTAGCAGGAGCTGGGAGGGAGCAAAAACATGGATGGTCTGCAGGCCCCCCAGGGAGCGGATTGAGAAACAGTGATCTGGAGTATTCCAGCATGGCCCTGACCCATTGGGATGCGTTTCACTGGAAATGTGAATTTCTCAACCTCCCGTGCCACTTTTCATATTTTCACCGACCTTCCCAGGAACAGCAGATCATGTTACTGAGATTGTTTCAATAAAACGACAAGTTTAAGTCTAATAAATGATGTTGCATTTTTCGGGGCTTTCAGTCAAGGCACAGATCCTGCAGTCTGATGTAAAGAGAAAACCCTGAGAAATGTTTCCAATCTCAGTTTCAAAATAATCTTGGAAATTAACTTGCTGGGTAATATTCTAAGACTATGAACTGGATTTAGACTGGTCTCATAGGTTTTCTATCTGGCTGAAAATTAAATCAGCTGGTGCCCTTTGAGACCAGCGTTCAGCTTGTGGCTCCATGAGTTAGGAACCTGTGCTTGTGGCTGGCAGAGTAATCATATCACCACTAGGTCCTTCAGCAAGGCCCTTAACCACAAAACTGCTCTCTTCCCCCAAGCTTCCCTTTAACTTGTATATTCTCATGGAGGGCAAGTAGGGATATGTGAAAATTAAAGAATTCTATGTGCCTGTATCCTTAGCTGTGCCAACAGCAAATAAAAATGTTCATGTTAATGGAAGTTCCCATGGTAATGTGAGACTCGCGACGGTAACAGGGTTCAGGCGCCTGCTTGCTCACACACGGCCGAGGCTCCCTCTCGCCCGTAACATTTGTCATGTCACCGTACATTGAGAATTTGGGTGAGAGGGTTTGGGAGTCTCTGAAATGACAAAGATCTAGAGTCCTGCTGGCTGCCCGCACACCCCAAGTCTCATCCCTTCAGACCACGCTGACCTTCTCCTGGGACGAGGAGAGGAGATTAGAGTGCTGGGTAGCTGGCCAGGCCGTATAAGACAACTGCAGCCTGCAGCCAGATCAAGCAGGGATTATGCCAACTGCCTGCGGCATCCTGCTACGAGTTCGCTGAGGTATGAGCAGCCGTTGAGCCCAGGGTCCTGGGAATGGGCAGAGGGCATCCTGCAGGGCGTGGGGCGATGAAGAGTGGGCATCCCAAAGCAAGCCCCCCTACCATCATCATCATATAAGAAAAGGTAGAAAAGATAGAGCAGATAGAGGGAAAACTAAAGCTCATATTAAAATGTCCAATTTAAAAGGTGCTATAGAATGTAAATCTAACATTACCTTGGCACAGTTGAAAAAGGAGACTTACCGTCAGTCTCAAATACTGTTCCCTCTTTCAAGTATAATTGCTGAAAATGTAAAAGAAGGAAGCCTACTTTTGATTAGCTAAACATATCTAAGCTAAACTTAAATTTTAAGTGAACTTAAAATTCACTACAAGCTGCTCGTTCTGAATTCTGATAAAACTGGCGAGACAAAGCTAGCATCGTAAAATCATTTGTTGCATGAGATGAAATCAATTTCATTGTTCTAGTTACAATACTGAAAACAAAGTTAGCATTATGCTAACATGCTAAGGCTGAAGTGGAACTATTATAGTTATGTGCTGCAAATTATTACAGGAAAAATGAAATGACAAAATTTACCACTCAGAAGCCTTTTCAATCTCCGAGCAACCGGCTGTTCCGCAACATCCAATTCCTCCATTGACACAGGCACAAACATATAGGGTTGATGCCTACATGCTCCATGCTTCACTTCACCTGTAGTGATCTATATTGGTTGGGTGTGAGCCATCTTGTTGCCTCACTGTAAACCAGCCAATCAGAGCAGAGCTCATGAACATATTAATAAGACCACCAATTAAGGGAAAACAGTCCATTTCATTCAAGGGCCAAATTACAGGATTGTAAATGGACATATAAAACGACTTCTGGACATTTTCAGATCAAGTTCACATATCTAATATGAAGACACCAGAGAACAATTTAGGAATAAAATGCAATCTATGCCACATTTAACCGTTTTCTTCCGACTATCTTGTGCATTTGTCCCAAATATGTAAATTACTTAATCTTCTTCAGACTTGCCAAAACCTAAATGCTGGTTCAGCTGGAAATCTTTATACAAATCACAAGGTATTTTCCAAAAACCTGTGCGTTCTAAAGTGTGAATAAAAACGCATTAATAATTGCATTCAATCGTGTGTTTTATATATTTGGCCAGGAAAGGAAACTGAACTTAAATTCACCTGTATCCATTCCGTAGCTTTACAACCATGCAACAACAGGACACTGGAGCAGAGGCGACAGGGGGAACATAAGGCAGCAGGGTTAGCTCCATGTTAGTGTAGGAAACCGCCCACCCTCTTCCGGAACCGCAACAAGATCGGTTTAGTCAGAATCTAAGGAACAGCTTGATGGGTGGGTGATGGGACGGGGAGGGGGGTGCTACAGCTGCGTGACAAGGGGATCCTGCGTTTGTAGAAAAAAGTCCTCATGCCAGCATACATGCCCGGCAGCCAGAGCTATATATAGATCGTGTTGCCATGTGCCGAGGACAAGGCGGCGTGCAGAGGCGCGTTCACGCGTCGCCGTGCCTGTGAGAGGGACGCCAGGCGCGTACTTACCCGCCTGCATCTCTACATACCACAGAGGCGCAATTAACAAGTTAGTTTCACGTGAATCATTCAAACTCTTGTCAGAAATTAAATTCGTTGAGAATTACAAGATCTTTTTTTTACTCGGTGACCAGAATTGCTGGTCATCGCAGTGTTTTTCCGAAATTATATGTGATTTATATATTAACGGGCACATTCAAAAGTAGCAAATCTATCGTTAGATGATTTTCTATCTCAAAAGTTACCACATTGTATCTATATACGCATCCAAATATACCCCAAAACCTCCGTAGAGGATCAGTACAGTGCTGTCATACTAACGGCTGCGCAAGGAATCAGATTATCTGTTTTTGAAGAAAAGCCGCATCAGCTGTGACAGATCTCTTGTTACCTCTCTGCTCGTCTAAGTGTGTCAGTTTGATCACCCAGGGCCTCCTGAAAATGCGCTTTTTTTGCATCCTTACCAGTTACCTTAAGGACAAATCAAGGAAAGTTAAGACTATGTCCTACTTGGCTGCTGCACTAAAGTGTCTTATAAAGCACCATTGAAAAATAAAACAGACACAATTAATTAATGTCTGTCATTTATTAAAATAAATTAATATTTGGTAATTGGATTAATTCCTCGTTTAGAACGAAACTGTCGTCTGCCATATTTGTAAGTGATTCGTTGATCGGGGTAATCGGTGCTGGAAGTGGGTTGGTACTCACCGGGTACAGCAAAAGCCTGTAATCGGTGCTGGAAGTGGGTTGGTACTCACCGGGTACAGTAAAAGCCTGTAATCGGTGCTGGAAGTGGGTTGGTACTCACCGGGTACAGTAAAAGCCTGTAATCGGTGCTGGAAGTGGGTTGGTACTCACCGGGTACAGTAAAAGCCTGTAATCGGTGCTGGAAGTGGGTTGGTACTCACCGGGTACAGCAAACGCCTATAATCGGTGCTGGAAGTGGACTAGTAGTGTCCGGTACGCAATGCCTGTACATCTTGGTTTTTCTCTTCAGAGTTTCTTGTGTACCGACACTTCTCATAATCCGCCGGTACTGAATAACAAGAGGAGCACTGGTACTTGCTCCCCCCCCCCTTCAAGCACTGCCTGTAATCATTCTCACCTGCGGTAAGGAGACGGAACAAAACAATCTGAAGTTTCCACCCAGGAGCGTCGGGAGGTGGAAGCATGGATACTCTGGCAGATTCAAGGGGTCCAGCATTTTATAGAGCCACTGAATACGTAAAATTATAATGTTCGTTTGAGGAATACAATACCTCCGCTTGGTAAATCCTGCCACGGGGACGACCCCCCCCGTCACCCCTGGGCAAATTCTGTCTACAATGCGGGATATGTATTTCCTCAAATGAAAAATAGCAATCATAATAAAGGTGGGGAAGGGGGGGGGGGTCAGAATTTCTAGCTATGCTCCTGTTTCCATCTCAAAGTCACTGGTTTTGGACCAGGTAAACTGTCTTAATTTCCCTATTCCGTTTCTGAATTTCATCACATTTGAAGACATTATCATAATGAACCACTAGGTGGCAGCACACATCAGTGCAAAGGATAACGGTGTTCGTTTAACTTATGAATTCATGTAGGTACAATATTTTATTTGTCCCCGGGAATCAATCATTTAATAATTAATGGATTAATTGATAACACAGTGTGTGTAAAATCCACTCACTATAATTTCATGAGTCGTCAGCATTATGTTTTTCTGGGTCCGGGTTCAGCGACCTCTTTATCAATATATTTCTGCGCCACTTGCCACAGAATGCGGTAGCGCGCGGTCACGTGGCTTCCCCCAGCCTGCAAAGCACATGCGGACTGAACCACAAACCGTCTTACAGGTCTCGAGCCGCTGCTCCGTGGCCAAGCTGTAATCCATCCAGATAGTTAGAACATACCACGTGGTCCCGTCTTTTAAAGTATATATTAAATTCATTAATATAATTTATGAAATATGTTATCATATTTCATATGCCACTGCAACCGTTCCCTTGCTGAGGCCCTTAACTAACATAGCAGCGTCACCTGTGGACCAGACTCTCATCCACCAGGTGTTTCTGACACTGCCTCCTTGTAAGATAGATAGATAGATAGATAAATGGATGGATGGATGGATAGATAGATAGATAAATCTCCAGTAGCTTCATACCACTGTGATATAAACATAAACGGTAGAAAAAAAACCCAGAAGAGACTAAAAAGTATAGATATACATTAAAATGGAGCTACTGCCTTTTCTAAAAGTTTTCTAAAATAAATGATTCAAAGTAAAAATAAATATATCAGTAAATAAATAAAAAGCACTAAGTGGGATTACTGACCCACCATGCATGATATTATAAATCAGTTATACATTTATGGTCATGCATTGAGATGACTGACTCACAGAGTAATGGGTAACAATAAGTCACTAAGTAAAGGGTGGAGTTGTAAAGAGCAATAGCATGAGGAATGAAGGATATGGGATTGATGACATATCTACCTGGTTAAGTTCCTCAAAGCGTTCCTCCCGCTGCCTAATAATGTCCCCACATATTTCTAAGGCATTTAACTTTACACAACATGCACAATTTTGATGAATCCTGATCCAGAACAGCATGTTTGTTAGGCAGCCAAGTAATATATTTAGTGTCTTTCAGTATGTACCTGCTCCTGATTAGACATAAATCCCCAATATCCTCACATTGTTTACCTGACATGGCCATGGCTGCTGGTCTTATGGAAAATCATTTAGCGCTTTATAACGCATACAGAATGTAATCATTAGGACTCTATTAAGAAGCGGTGTCACCTTGTAACCATCAGAGAATGCAGACCGATTATTGCTCTGTACAATTTGACGAAAAACACGTATGAATTGGCAACTTGTGTTGACTTAGAAGTCTCAGTATCTGTTAGCTATCTTTTGTTAGCCTTTGATGTATGAATATGTACTTTATTAGTGCTGCAGCTTATCTCTGTGTTGAAGGACAAATATATTATCAACCCTCTAGCCAGACAATGTGCAACAGGCTGAAACTGCCAAGGTTTGCTACTGATGGTAAGTGATTCGCCTGAGTTCACCAAAAGTTCACGGCTGAGTATTTAAAAAAAAAAAAAAAGACAATAATGTTTGGCCGAGCGACCAAATGGTAAAAGAAATGACTGACAAACTTAACTGACGAGGTATTGTTAAATGATAAGAGAATATATAAAAATTAATGCCAAACAGTATTGGAGATACTGCAGGTTGTGCGGCCTTGGCTGTAACCTTATTGCTGCAATAGAGACTGAATCTGGATCTACACAAGTGGCTTCTGACTCATGATTTGGCGTGGAAGGAAAAACCAAAACGTAATTTGGCGTCACGAACAGGATCGGAGAAGAGACCTAGGGAGGCGACCACCTGGTGGAGGAACCGGAGCTCGTCTGCACTGAAGGGGGCGCCCTGAGGACAGGTACGAAAGGGGTTTCATTATTGCGTGAAAAGATAGGGAAATAGAAGAGGGAAAAGGAGATGGGGGTGTCTCGGGGGAGCTGCCAGGCAGGACCTTCCGGTAAGGAGACTCGCCGACCAGAAAAGAACTGGGGGGAGGGGAAAACCGCAAAATAATATGAGCCAGTGGAGAGAGCAGACATACTGTGTATGGTTTTGAGTGGAGATAGAGGTAGAGTGCGTACAATTATCAGATCTGTTAAGCATTAAGGGGCAGAAATATTTGGTTCAGCAGTAAAAAGTTTATGGAGTCTAAATTAGTCGGAGATGAAATGATAGAGACACAGAAAGAAATATCTGCGAGCTTTAATGCAAAGACATTCTCTGTAATATAAATACGGGTAGGTGACATAGATGGGGGGGGGGGGGGGCATAGAAATGTAAGAATGTAACCTCCCGGTGAGAACCACCCAGACAACTAGGGAGGGAGAATCCCCTGCGAGAAAAGATGGAGAGGGGGTCCAAAAAGTGGGAGAATGGAACAAAGGGGCTGGGGGCTGGGTGGCCTTTTTGGCGGGGGGGGGGGGGGAGGAGACTCTGATGAAGTATAATAAGGCTAATAAGAGCAGAGAAAGGTCTTAGGAACTGGAGGCTCTGAGGTTATATAAGGCAAAGGGAGAGAAGGGAGAAAGGTGATGAGTGAGATTCAGGCAGGAGTCAAAGGTGAAAGGGAGCAGGAGGAGTTACGGCCTCAGTATCTGTCAGTGGACGGGCTGCCTCTGTTATGTAAGGGTCAGTATCCAGTGTTTGAGGGCAAGGTGAGGTTCAGAGGTTAAGTAACACAGAAGGATGAAGCAAGTAGGCAACAGAAAGAAACGGCAAGTTGTTTAGATGGGCTTTGCCAGCGTCCTGCAGTGGCAGGCCGTGGGGGAAGGACTGCGAGGGAGTGAGATAATAACAGAAGGCCAGGCATGTGGGTCTGAGGAAAAGGGAGCTATATAAAGGTGGGTACGGAGTAAGTGGTAGTGATGCAGAAGGGCTGATGCACCTGCTGGACACCCCTAACCCTCCATGTAGAGGATGGAGTCAGTGTCAGGAGAAGGAGACAGAAATGGAGAGTGAGGAAGGAATAGAGGAGGATAATGCAGAGCTCAGAACAGTGAGAAGCAGGAGGGCAGCGAGGCCCCCCTATGGGGACTCTCCGATGCTCCCCATGGTGGTGAAAGGAGCACAGACACAGTACGTGCCACGGGCAGGACAGGACCTGGAGGGCCTGCTTCTCAGACTCACGGTTCTGGCAGGCAGAAGTGGATAAAAGCATTTGAGGAGGAAACTATGGGGTGGCTCCTGGTGATAGGGGACATGAAGGCTATTCTGGCTTGTGTCCTGGGGGTGGACAGGATGGGGGGGGCTGTGAAGCAACGGCCTGGCAGCAGCAGTAGGAATTCCTGTAAATGATGCCTGTCTGTTTCATTGTTAGCATAGGAACCTCTGGCACCAGCTGCAGCTAATGTTTCCTCCACGGCTGAGTGTGGCTGAAATGTAAATGGAGGGGGGGGGGGGGGGCCCAGCGCCCAGCTGCCTATCTGTAAGCTGATCCGGTGGTGCACTGAGGACCTGCAGAATCCGGCATTCAGGGGTCTGTACCGGAGGGCTCGGCAGGACGCGCTCTCTAAGGAGCAAGTGGTGGGACTCATTATTCATTAGCCCGAGACGCCCTATGGGCCCGGTTAATCCAGGAGGCTCTGTAGGTCCAATGCCAAATAGAGGCAGGGGTGGCAGTCCGCAGTTGCAGAATAACAGACCACGGACCCGATCAACCCGTGGGCCCAGGGACGTTTATTCTAGGGGTGCCCAGAGAATCCTAAAGGGGGACCTCAGATGTCAATGTTGAGTAAGGGGTCTGAGGCTGAGCCGATGCTGCAGGTTCAAATAAATGGCAAAGTAATACCAATGGTGATAGACACTGGAGCCACCTACACTTGTGTAGGACTAAAAGATGCCAGTCATATCCCCCGGTCCGCTGAGAAGGTCAGGACCATAGGATTCTCGGGACAAGTGCAGCATATTTCTAAATCTTCTCCAGTGGAGATTCAGAGTAGAGGTGCTCAGTGGATAGTACGGCCTTCTGCAACAAAATTTGTTGATCAGTAGGGGGCAGTATAGCTTATGCAGTGTAGAAGATGTTACTGAAAAGGTCTGGGAAATTCTAGAACAGAGGGGCCCATTTATACAGGAACAATATAGCAATAGACTAAATTGGACACAGGACAAACTTAGTTGTTAGTTGCGATGGGGTGATTTCAGTGATCTGGGAGTAAATGGAGAGTGGAATCAGCTGATAGATTTGCTGCCCGGCCGAGAGAAAGACAGGATGGAAATAGTGACAGATGTAGGGGGTGCTGGTGTTTATCAACAGTAACTGCAACACCCCCCTCTTGCCTGTCCCAAAGGCAGGAGGCCAAATGCGCAGGTTAGTTTATGATTTGCCTGCAGCGAATGAGGTAGTGGAGGATCAATCAGCGGAAGGTCCCACGGCAATGAGCCTCACTAATCCAGTCACTGCAGTCTTTGATTTATGATTTTGACATTTTAGGAGTCAATTCACATCCCAACACAAAAGAAGTTTTTTTTCTCTGTCAATTTTGTCCCAAGTACATATTTATTGGTGTAATATTTCATCACGCTGCAATCATTGGTATAAGAAATACAACCTTGACTATAAAAATATAATTCCTTCTTGTAAATACATTGCTTCCTCTTTTCAGTGATTTCAGCAACACAAGATGCATATAACTGTGATTTTAACTGGCATTGCAGGCAAATCAGCCCCATTAAGAGTAATAAACATTAAATACAATATCCATCCATCATCCAAACATTTATCCTAAACAGTCCCCATGATACACTTTCAATTACATTCAAATTTCAAATATATCACCAACTCATGTTGGTTTTTTCAGGAACTAAGCAGTAGATTTAATGGTCACACTTTACTTGAGGGGGCATGAATAATATAGTGCATGCATACTTAATGCATTAATTAACCAGTAACGAAGTGTTTAAGTACTGATCCCAAGCTATTAACTCATTTACTACTCAAGAACAAATCATGAACTAATATATGGTTCCCCATGAAGTTCATGAACTGTGATGATTGATTAATGACGGATGAACAACTGTGCCGTATATATGCAGTTAAGTCTGTGGAAATCAAACAGGAGGTGAAATATGAAGGATTCATAAATCAAAACTTGTGTAATTGTCCGAGTGCTTCTTAAGTTGGGAACATTTTGATGATGATTATTATTATATTGCTACTAACTGGTTTACCCCTTTGATTTGATACTGACTATTTAACAATGGTAGCACGACATATTCCTTATTAATTAACATGTTACTTAATCCCTTTATAGTTCTGGCATTAAATACGAGGGGAAGGACATAATTCACTAACCTCACCTCCCTTAGCTTTGACGAAGGACAATCCTAAAATATATCCATTTAAAAATATAACTGAAGATCAAATCAGTAGAGCAAGCATGTCTAATTCCAAAGCAGTTTCTGACAGAATGGTACAATGTATCACTGGTGCACATCTTGCTGTAACATCTCCTCTCCCCCCTTAATCCAGTAAGATCTTAGATGCTTATCTTTCTTGTTTTGTTTTTGCTTGATGTTTGTATTCATATCATTTATGCAGCCAAAAAAATCCTGTATAGATTAGGTGCCAGTTAGCTACTGCTATAAACTTCACTTAGTACAGTTTAAAGTGTACATATCTACCTGATCGCAATCTTTAACTGTAGCTTAGGTACATTCTCTGAAAGAAAGAAACTGAATTCTTTACATAACGCAATACCTTGTAGAAACACATTTATCAGTCTATACCCCAACACGTACTTATTCAAGCTGCTTGAGAAATGCCTTCCTTGTTCATGTAGCTAATCATTTTGCTGCTTAACCAGTACGCATCTTATGCCAGACAAATAGTAGTGGAGTGGAGAGACCTAAAGCCACAATAAATGACAAAATGTCAGGGTACAGCTTTTAGTCCGGCAGTTCTAAGTTGCATGAATCCTGGGCGTCGACTGGCGGATGCTGTGTGAATGCTGAGAATTGAAAGTCTGCGTCAGTTAGCTTTGCTAAGCTTGACCATTTTGAAGCGTGTGGGCGAGCCGCCGCTGCAGACCACAGACTCAGACTGACCCATACAAATGAGGGTCCTGGCGTCCTCATACTCCGCTCCCCATCTGAAGAAGAACTGCTTATCTTTAATGGGGTAACAGGATGTTACTTGCTGTGCCTTATGACCAAGGGGAAAAGGGAAGGCAGCTTTTAGTCCACCGATCAACAGAGACACGCCCTGTCATACATTACACATGCTTTGACAGAGGGCAAATTTAGCCATAACATGATAATGAATAGTAATAACCAAACATCATGACTATGATATCAAACAATGCAGGAATGTGTTCTTACTGATTACTCTGTAGTGGTTGGGGTGAGAAGAAAAAACTTTAAAGAATAATTAACTATAGAATGTGGCTACCCTGTTATATATAACTAAAACATTTCGCTGTGTCCGTTACATAATGACAATACTGCTTGCAAATATGAAGGGCGGAAAAGGCAATTAATTCCTGAAGCTACTATTACCAACAGACAAATAAGAAAAAAACAATCACCTCGAGGGATCCATCTTTGACAGTTAGAAGAAAGCATTTACCGCTCATATGAATATGGAATGTCATATGGACAGAATGATCATCTGCGAAGGATTTATATACCAGTATCTCTGGAACAGAAAAAAACAGAAATCAACATGAGTATCTTTAGAAAGACGACGGCAGCATCCAACAAGGGTCCGTTTCAACCGGCGAATCCAAATAATGCACGTTAGGGTGGCTCCATCAACACCCCGAGTCATGGTGGGACAATTAATGTACCTCTAATGTTCCTCATAGTGAATTTCTGTACATTAAATGCTACAATTAACCATAGCACGTTTTTTGACTGTGTCCGGAAACCAATGGGTTTTACACTGATATCATAGATATTTACGAACATGTAAATTGTGCAGGATTCTCGTTATTTACTCACTGTGACTCTCATTCACTTGTTGCGTTTCACTGAGTTTTATCCTGAAGTCCGCGCCCAGAAAGACTTGCCTCCCATCATCAGTCTCCAGCAGATATTCAACGGAGGAGGAAGCGCACTGTGAGGGTGCACAGTAAAAGACCTAACATTACAGTCTAATCTTTATCATTCGTACTTATACTATAAAGTTTACAGTTCGACTTTGAACGTTTCATAGAACTGTGAACTGTTGATTTACTTTAAACTTCATGGTCACCTGTTCTGATGTTTTGTAATTCTGATGTTTCGTAATTCTGATGTTTAGCAAATTAATTCACTGTAAAAATCACGGTGAAACTTTGAAAGTACACAGTTCATAGGTTTATTAACTGTTTATAGGTTTACTCTGCAATTTTAAAGTGCGTTTTTCCTGGGATCTTCCTAAGAGCAGAAAAACTATTAACAAAAACGAACAATATGCATGAATAATTTAAATAAGAACTAATTAACTATTCAGGAATAGAGGAAACTGTGGAGTTCGATACATTTACAAGACAAATAAAAGAATTGCAAAAGTCTAAAATATAATATTAAAGGACGCCGATCCCCTTACCTTACTGTCAGTCATGGTATACCACTGCAGCAGGGTATTTTTCCAGATAAAATACTGCGTGCCGATGCCTTTTTCTCTGCAAACTATCCAATATATATACTTCAAGCTGTTCCGTTTCTCCACCCTAATCCGTTACGAAAAAGGCGGAGACCGTAGTTTATTAATATAAATATCCATATTCCATAATCTTAGATACAAGACGGAACTGTACCACAGAGACTGGGGGACGGTCGCCTTTTACGGCACTTTGAAAGCAGGACCCTCCTCTTCTGCTCGCTTAATGCTCCTAATATCAACGAAGTATGAAGCATGTCATAGGCTACTAAAATATGCCAACACAGATTAATGAACATATATAGATAGATATGGACACATAAAATTGTAATTCTAAGGATTTCACATATCACAGTGGGCACGTGCGGATTTCGGCTGTTTTCTTCCTAGCGAGATACGCATTTATCTTATTTCGCAGACGCTCAGCGAGGCATTCAGCGCGTTATAAATAGCGCTGTCCAGCAGCCATGCTCAGCTTCCTATGGGAGCAAAACACCGTAAATGAAATCCAGAAAAAAAACAGAATTGCAACATTAAGAACACAGTCCAACTGTCCTCCAATAGTAGGACTGCAATAAACTACCTGGAAATGCTGTAAAATGCGTCACAAAGGAGTGTGCTGTGCATAGGCTCTATGCCTGTTTTGATCCATATAGCACACGTACACGATTTACGTCTAAAACAGCGATGGCAGTTTCTGATCCGTAGTCTGAGGCAAAACTCTGGTATAAGCGGTTGAAGGAAGAACGGATGATATATTTGTGAAAATCAATAACACATAATGCATGTTAGAGTAAATGAACAGATTCCTTCGTCAAATGATGTCAATACTTTTTAATATATGCTCTTTGAATAAAGTTAAAAATTGAAATCTATTTTTCAAGTTTATAAAAAACTCAGATAAATACAGTGTACAGTGTCGGCTGGCTAATAGATGGCGCTACGGCGCTACCCTCCATAGTTTAAAGGGATTTAAATTTTTCTTTATATAACATGTATATATTTTTTTTTTTAAATACTTATTTTTACGCGTGAATGTGTTGAAAATGAATGAAAGCGGCCGAAGGGACTTGTCTCCGTTGTTTCTTTTTACTCCTCTCTCTTGTTGTTCGTGATGCTTCACTGAGTGCTGTGCCTAATGTTCGCTCCTGAATCCCAACACCGCCTCTGTCATACAAAATGACTGGTATGACTAACTTGACGGGACAAGAATGGCCTTTAGGGTATATGTCACCAGGTGGAATTTTTAAAGATCCAGAAATTTTGCGAGTCCTGTGATGATAATTTTCATTATTTATTAATTTGTTATATATAACGGCACAATTGACAGGTGCCATTGTAACGACGTAATTGTTGTTATTCCCTTCGCCTGTCAGTGGTTTTAATGTTATGTCAGAGGCCAAAGGGAGTGTGGTCTTTTCATGTATTTTTGTTGATTGTCACATTTTACCCACATGACCCAGGCGCTAATCCAGAATATTCCACTAGATATAGTGTTACTTTTTCGTACTCCGGCAGTTATGACAAAATTAATGGGTGGTAGTGACTTGGTCATTCAAAACTTCTTGAAAATAAATATACAGACATTTAAACACAACACCAAGTCACTATTGGGGTATAAATACATTCAGGTAACTGAAAAAGCCGACTGCAGCCAAGGGAAGAGACATGACAAAAATACATACTGTAGTCTTCATTTTATTTTTAAATAAATTAAATAAGTCACAATTAAAATACACGATGTGCATAAAATGCATCACGCGATTCATCCTAACCAGTAAAATGCACTACTTTTACATTTTATAGTGTAACAAAAATTCACCGGATAGATACACATAACAAGTGCTTCACTGTTAGCCACGGGCAACGATATCTTAAATGAACAAGAATTCAATATGATTTCTCATTAGCCACACATTGCATTTTAACATCGTAATTCATCTAAAGAAGAGAGCCATTGCATTAGCATGTTTTTGCAACGAGAACAAAACAATTCGTTTTGTACAAAATAATATGTGATATGCGAATTAAAATAAATCGCCACCTAGTGGCGAAGTGCGTTAGCTCTTGAACGGTTGGTATTTTTCAGCCGAACGACATCAAAGCGATGAGGCGCAGCGGGTAGTTGTACTTGGTACATACATACATAGGCACTGGAAAGTTAATAAACAAAAAAGGTTTCACACCTGTTTGACCATGAAGGATGTGAGACGACTGCTATTTTGCATGGTGCACATGTCCACACGTTCTCCGTTCTCCTTAGCGGTGCTGATGTACCACCCGTTGTACTTGGCAGACTCGAAGCTGGTCATGGTCAGGGCAGAGCCCCTCTTGAAGAACAGGAAGCGTGCCATGTCAGCTTGGGCATTGATGATTTTCAGCTTGGAGCTATTGCTGACCTCCTGAGGGAGAAGAAAAGGCAAACTGGGATGGAAAACTAGTTGCTGGTCAGACCACAAATGCAATCAATCACAGGTAAAAGCCAGACACGTATAGGATATTAAAACAGGTTACTCAGCACAGTTTACATCGTGATTAACCTTCCTGCACTAATTGGTGACACCAGTCTAATTTATTCAGCCATTCATTACCCAACTGATGATCCAAATTCAAATGTGATGCAGCACTGGGACACTCTGCATGGTTATGCCAGTCCATTACAGGACGTATGTAATTCAATTTCAATTTATCCATTACTGTGTTGTGTCCCCAACCATGACCAAGTACTAGACTCATAAATTACTTGGGGAGTAACTTGACCACACTTTGGGAGAAAGAAGATGTCAGAAAACCTCTAAGTGTTTTGAGATGACCAAGCAAACATCCATGTCAATTCCATTTGTTCATTTTGGAGACCATAAATTCCAGTCCACTTCAAACAGCCGTAACTGCAGTGCTTGGTGGAGTTTAAATAAAGAATCGGTGTAAATTCACCCCGTATGTTACAGACCTCCAGCTGGAGAATGGGCGTTTCTTGCTTCATGGAGCATGACAGGTAGAGGTTGGTCCCAGCGATGCCCAGGGCGACGGGCTGAGCGTAGCCACCCGGGAGACTCGGACTCACATATGTCGACAGGTTCAGTCTCACTGCAGATCGGACACGATTTTGTTAAGGCTATTTCCTGACCACCTCTTGGATAATTATATACCCACTTAAACAGAGGTTATTGTAGAAATGATAAGACAATCTCCTAATGTGTGAGGGAATTTCACTGTATTCTCCTTTATAAAGTTGACATTATGCTGCAATATTAAACTCGAGCTCTGGTAGCCTTATCACAGGATTGACAGAACTTGTCCCACCCTGCTGGTGCCAATCCTCCTGTGTGCCGCGCCCCCCTCACCCCCTCGTGTGGAATCCCCGTGTCATCAACTGTTTCTAGTTGTGTCTAATTAGTCCTGGGTATTTAAGTCCGCGTTAGAGTATGTTTCCCCAGTCCGGTCGTTGACGTCTTCCTATCGCTGGTGCTTCTCTGAGCTCCTGAGTTTGTCGTCCCTTTTATAAACCCTGTGTTGCCTATATTCCTGGACTCCTGCGCTGGTCTCCCCGCCGTACCTTCATTGAGTTTACGACAGTACTCATTACATCATATTCTAGCGGACATGTTGCTGTGGTTCAGTTAGCTGAAATTCCACGTTTGCCATACCGACTGCAGACGCTCCTATGAATAAGGATGCCAGTCAAACGGGCATTTGAAAAACAGGAAGTGGGAGTCTGAACTTCCCCCACTGAAAATGTCCAGCAATCATTGGCCAATGGTTTAATTTTGAGTTTCCCAGAAGTAGTTGCACGAGTGTGTTACCTCTGTGATAGAAAGTGCCGCCCTGCAGCCACATGGCCTGCAGCTCCAGACCCTCCTCATTCAGCACTAGACTCTTCTGGTACTGGTCGCACACGTTGCACTCCTCCATGCGGCTCAGGCTGGTGAATACAGTGTCACTGCTCTGTGTTTGGTCAACGACGTCCTTCACCACACACTCTGCGGGGGAAGAAGAGGGGAAGAGATTTTCAGACGCACAGTCCTGCTTTAAGTCGCTAAGATTACTGCGTTAGTAAATAGCCAGTAGAGGGTGCATTATATTATAGAAGCAAAAATCCAAATACTTTTCATTATGGAAAAAGGAAGTAACTGTAATCAAACTGAGGGTTTCCAAATCAGGTCATTGAGCTTTCCTCTACCTTCAACAACACTCTCCAGCATGATGCTGAGCAGCTCCTGGTCGCTGAACTCTGTGCCATTCAGCCTTTGGTTGTTCTTGATCCTGTGTGTGGCGATGATGAGGTTGACCACTTGCCGCATGTTGTGAGGGTGCAGGGTCACCTCCAGCTTAATCCCAGAGTGCAGGTCACACAACGATCCCTCCCGCTGATCAAAGACAGCGAACAGGAAATATTCTCACCCATACATCAGATGTTAGATGTAACTATCGCAACATTTTGGGTTAGGTTTAGGTGCTGGATACTAATTCTACAATCAATTATTCCTGAATTGGCTATACATTATAAATTCTAAATGAATATAAATTAATGACAGAACATTGAGCACATGAACTCATGTGATGCATGCATTAAAACGTTAAACTATGAACGTTTGACAGAAAATGTATTTGTAGGCTGTTGTGGTAATTCTGTACAATAGGAGTCTTTTCTTTCGGTGAAACCCAAAAATGAGAAGCTGCTCGTAAACCTACATGGACCTAAAACTGCACTTTAAAGGAGAAAGTCAGGATTTCTCACCTTAAATGGGCGCTGTGAGCTCATTTCGAGATTAACACCAAATCCATCAGACCTGAAAAATGACGGATTTACATAATACATTACACATGAGGTTACATAAGATGATTATCTTTCTCTGTGTTGTATACATATTTAACATTTCATTATATTTTATACCATTTATTTGTCAAACTATATTTGTCATACAGATTTCAGATGTCTGGCTAGTGAAGGGCTACATCTGTAGTGTGCAGCCTGGTCTAGTTCACTCACTGAATAAACTGAGCCAGTTATTGCAATGATAGAAATCATTTTATTCTATTGAAAGATTCTTCACATAAATTCCATTTACTCATTTATTGCTTTTATCATTTTTTAATTTTTTAAGCGGCATACAGTACAGGAAAGGGTTAGAATTACACGGGTGTTTGCTCAGGGATGTGAACCCATGACCTTTGTGTTAACATCACAATGCTGTATGTGCTGAAGTACAGAAAAAACGAATCAATCAAGGACGACTAAAATGGAGGTGAATCGCTCACACATCAGAGCACTATCCAATTACAAATGTGTTATTCAGAATCCCTCTTCATTTCTCATCAGCAATCATCAGACCAGTTCATGTACCCTGATACTCAGCCGAAACGATCTCACAGTAGAAGTAAATGCTACCAGACTCCATGTACATATGAATGTTATTCTACTTAAAAGCTGTAACACTGTTTTTTTTTTTTATCACAACTTATGATGGGTTTTACGGTGAAGCTTACCGCTCTAGAGCCTGGTTAAGTTCGAAACCAGTGTCGCACATCGTGTCTGCAAATAAGTCCAAAGTATAACAGTAAACCAGATGCGTTGTTTTAATCTCGAGGTTCTGGTATAGATCCTTCTTCGGAGGTGATATGAGACATGACTTTCAGAGTTGCCTATTTATGTTCACATTTTGGGGAAATTCCGTTTTACATCCGGTTGGCGATCTATTGTGTAACAAAGAAGCAAGTTAATAAATGTGAATATGATCCTTTTCTGTATATGTGTATTTTCTAAACATTTTCATTATAATACTGTTACACTTGCGACAGACTTAACTCTGAAATTGACAGTTCTCCACAAACTTGACAATTCCATTCTCATTCACGATGTCTTCACATTAATCTTAAACGGACTGCTGGTCTAAGATTAATAAATAATTGACATTTAATAGATTCATTATGTATCGTCATTTTAAGAGGGCGTGACGGTTTACTGGGTAGCTCTTATTCAAGCTTGCTCTGGTTTCCTCTGGCAGCCAAAAAAATATTAAAAATAAATTTCTTTAATTCACCCTGTTGAACCACTTTTTATACATGATCTGCAGCAAACAGGTTAAACTGGCACAGAATCAGTGCTGGAATTCAGCCGACACTGGTATGCAGTAACTGCACCTCTTTGTTTTTCCCATACTTCTCAATATATGCTGGTAATGAGTAACAAGGGGAGTAATGACTCCTGATACTGAATAACAAGGGGAGTACTGGTACCTGACACTGATTAACAAGGGGAGTAATGGCTCCTGATACTGAATAACAAGGGGAGTACTGGTACCTGACACTGATTAACAAGGGGAGTAATGGCTCCTGATACTGAATAACAAGGGGAGTACTGGTACCTGACACTGAATAACAAGGGGAGTAATGGCTCCTGATACTGAATAACAAGGGGAGTACGGGCACCTGGTACTGAATAACAAGGGGAGTAATGGCTCCTGATACTGAATAACAAGGGGAGTACTGGTACCTGACACTGAATAACAAGGGGAGTAATGGCTCCTGATACTGAATAACAAGGGGAGTACGGGCACCTGGTACTGAATAACAAGGGGAGTAATGGCTCCTGATACTGAATAACAAGGGGAGTACTGGTACCTGACACTGAATAACAAGGGGAGTAATGGCTCCTGATACTGAATAACAAGGGGAGTACTGGTACCTGACACTGAATAACAAGGGGAGTAATGGCTCCTGATACTGAATAACAAGGGGAGTACTGGTACCTGACACTGAATAACAAGGGGAGTAATGGCTCCTGATACTGAATAACAAGGGGAGTACGGGCACCTGGTACTGAATAACAAGGGGAGTAATGGCTCCTGATACTGAATAACAAGGGGAGTACGGGTACCTGGTACTGAATAACAAGGGGAGTACTGGTACCTGGTACTGAATAACAAGGGGAGTACTGGTACCTGACACTGAATAACAAGGGGAGTAATGGCTCCTGATACTGAATAACAAGGGGAGTACTGGTACCTGACACTGAATAACAAGGGGAGTAATGGCTCCTGATACTGAATAACAAGGGGAGTACGGGCACCTGACACTGAATAACAAGGGGAGTAATGGCTGCTGATACTGAATAACAAGGGGAGTACGGGCACCTGGTACTGAATAACAAGGGGAGTAATGGCTCCTGATACTGAATAACAAGGGGAGTACTGGTACCTGACACTGAATAACAAGGGGAGTACTGGTACCTGACACTGAATAACAAGGGGAGTACCTCCAGACCCTGCCAAAATATATATTTTTTTATTTCAAGGTGATACGAGGCTTTGCAATCCCAGAGTGTCTTACAAAAGTACAATTTAAGGCAAGAACAAATAGAGGCAGCTTCCTCCAAACTCCTTCTGTTGGCCTTAGGAAAGGCAGGACTTGCCTTTTGTATCACTTCCACTTTTTTTCTGTCATCATCAGTAAGTTGTCATGAACAGAGCAGTTTAAAGCAGATGTAATAATGGGAGGTGAGCATGGCCGAGAGGCACGCTGCCTGAGCAGGTAAAAAGTAAAGACTGGTCCTCTTGCCATGAGTAATGAGTACCGTGGTGTGACAAACTGGTGTTTGGAAATGTTGTCCTCGGTTGGAGCATCCTCACCGCGTGCAGTAAGTAGACATGAAAAAATTCCATTGTAACCATAACCACAACTAGTCAATCACAATAAATGTACCTAGGGTGACCCCCCTCTCCCCCACCCAGGTGAAAAGTGTCCTGAGGGGTATTACCACCACACTACCACAAATTGGGGGTCATGAATCACTGGCATCGTTATTTTGTTGGTTCTGGATAGTAGGTGGGTAGTAACATGCTACACATACTCTGTTACACTCAAGTAACTTTCTGAAATAAAATGTACTTTAACAAGTTGTTTTAACAGTGAAAACTTTATACTCGTACTGCAGTATATCTGCAGGAAGAAATGTGTACTTTTACTCTGCTACATATATCTGCATATATTTTACTTCTTATTACTTTATCCTGCAGTCTGGTCATGCTCTTCTTTCCAGATTCTCTCAGTCCATTCAGAGAGAAGAAGCCAGGGACATTTTGGGGGCCTGCTAGCGTTCACATCCTGCCACTGAACTCACCATCGAGTTCTGAAGCCTTGCAGCAGTGTGTAGGTGGAGAAAGCCAGTTATACTGGAGCCATACTGGAGCCATACTGGAAAGGAATCTACTAGGATCTCCTGATGAAGATGGGGTGCAGGGGGCAAGATCTTAATTCAGAAGATTTCATCCAACTTTCAATCAGATCACACACCCCCCCCCCCAGGACCTGCAACCATCCAGAGTCAGATAACCCCCAGGTCCTCGATGTTCTTCGATATCACACACGAGCAATTAGTTCCTCATACCTGGTCTGTATTTCTTCACAGCCCTGATTGACGCTGCCACAGTGGGGAATTTCAGCGATGCTGCCCTTGCAGGCCATCTAAATCTGCCCCTGCAACCAGTACACCCTTCACTCAATGTCTGCACCCTGGACTGATCGCTTTCCATACCCACCTGGTCCTTCTGTAAACAGGTTTATTTCATCAGGAACACATGCAGCAGTTCCCTAGGCCATCCGTGTCCCTATAAGCATGATCCCCACGTCTCTTGGCACTTAGGAGACTAAATGCTTGCAGGTGCCTGCACTCTCCACTTTGGTAGAAAGCCTTGAAACCGACTCCAAAGTCCATATTCCCCTGAATACCAGGATGTACTCAGCAAACCCAATGCCACCAAACTGATGTAATGAGCACTGCGATATGTACAGTATATTTAGATTCACAGCTTTTCAAATTTTTAATTATATTAATTTTGTTAGGTTCCACAGAGATTTTGCAAGCTCAGTATGTAGTGTGCAATTTCTGTGCATTGGCTATTCATCTCAAAAGCACACCTAATTGTCACTAGGTTTCAATTTAACTTCGCCGCAGAAACAATGACAGAGAAGGAGTGAAAGGCAAGTAGCGCTATCAGATATTTTAGTCCCAAAAAATGTTGTTTGGAAATGGTTTGGTTTTAGAGTGAGTGATAAAGAACAAAACATTGTTATCTGCAAGCTTGACAAGCAGGAAGTTGGAACAAAGACCAACACATAGCTTTTACTTTCTAAATAAGTGAATGAATCTTATCTGTTTTAAAAGATGCGGGCAGCCAGAGGAGGTTACACAGGTTTGGTGCAATATGATCTGTTTTCTTACTTAAGAACATAAGAACATAAGAACTATACAAACGAGAGGAGGCCATTCGGCCCATCAAGCTCGCTTGGGAAGAACTAAACTAATAGCTCAAAGTCGTTAAAATCTTATCTAGCTCTGATTTAAAGGAACCCAAGGATTCAGCTTGCACTACATTATCAGGAAGGCTATTCCATACTCTGACTACACCTTGTTAATATTTGGACAGCAGCATTCTGAATATTTTGTAAATGACTGTTTTTAGCAGGGGGCGGCATGGTGGTGCAGTGGTTAGGGTGAGGGGGGCGGCATGGTGGTGTACTGGTTAGCATGGTGGTGCAGTGGTTAGCACTGTTGCCTCACACCTCTGGGACCTGGGTTCGAGTCTCTGCCTGGGTCACATGTGTGTGGAGTTTGCATGTTCTCCCCATGTCGTCGTGGGGTTTCCTCCGGGTACTCCGGTTTCCCCCCACAGTCCAAAAACATGCTGAGGCTAATTGGAGTTACTAAATTGCCCGTAGGAGTGCATGTGTGAGTGAATGGTGTGTGAGTGTGCCCTGCGATGGGCTGGCCCCCCATCCTGGGTTGTTCCCTGCCTCGTGCCCATTGCTTCCGGGATAGGCTTCGGACCTCCCGCGACCCAGTAGGATAAGCGGTTTGGAAAATGGATGGATGGATGGATGGATGTTTTTAGCAGACCTGTAAAAGGGGAAATACAATAGTTAAAGCGATTTGTAATAAAGGCATGTATCAATTGTTCAGCATCATTACAAGGTAAAAGATCCGGTCTTTGCCATGTTCCTCGGATGATAAAATGCTGTCTTTGCAGTGTGCTGAACGTGGCTTAGTTCACAGTCAAGAATTGCACCAAGATTTCTGACCTCAGGTTATGTCTCTGGTATCACATTGTTCAGTCTTGACTTCAAGCTACGTCTTAGTACCCGGGGACCCATAACAGTTAATTCTGTTTTATCTTCAATAAATTGCATATCCAGTCTTTTACTGCAATCAGACATTCTTCCATATTCCTTATTATACCCAGAGCCCAAGGCCTGTGATACATATTGCTGGATATTATCAGCATAAAAGTGAAATTCAGCAACAAAGTTTCCTCATTTGACCTGAAAACTTCTGCCTTATATATGTTATAAACCAGTTTGAAACCGTGGCAGGTTATGAAACATGACTGAGAATTTTCAGAGACATTGATTTGCAAGAATTCAAAAACCTAAAGGTAAAGAAGGTAAAACAACCTTTTCTAAACTTTTACTCATAAAAGGAAGACTAGCAATTGACCTGTAGTTACAGTATTAAGGGCCCTAATATCTAAGGATGCTTTCGGTCAAACGTCAGCCTATTTCAAAGAATATGGAAAAATGCCTGTTTGAAGTGATATATTAAGAGAGTGCAGTAGCCAATCAGCAAATGAAGGGAATGTTTGTTTAGACATCCCAGTTGGTGGTGTGGTCAAGCGAATATCTTCATGACTTTATTTGTGGTACCACTTTGTTTAAACAATCTGTATCTCCATCCATCCATCCATCCTTCCAACCATTCATCCATCCATTGTCTCCATCTTATCCGGGGTCAGGTGACAGGTAATAGAGATAAGTGCGTGTGTTTGTGTACATGTATGTGTACGTGTGTGTGTGTACGCGTGTGTGTACGTGTGTGTGTGTGTGTGCACAGCACCCCTGGTCTCACATCACCTTAGACTTCATCACTGACCTGCCTAAAACTCAGGGGTACATGGCAGTTCTTGCCGTCATTGACAGGTTTTTGAAGATGTGGTCACTTCTCCCACTGCCTAAGGTGTCCTTGGCTCTAGAGTTATATTCCAGGATGTCTGGATGACGGAAGATATCATCAGCGATTGGAATCCACAGTTTACAGCCCAGTTCCGATGGGCATTTTGCTGTCGGATGGGAGTTTCACTGGGCTTGTCATCAGACTATGTCCCCCAGACCAATGGATAATGCCTAAATCAGGATATTTCGCAGTTCCTTCCATTCCTATTGTGCCCAGAATCAGACTGATTGAAGTCAGTATCTCTCATGGGTTGAATATGCCCAGACTTCTCTATTACATTCCTCCTTGCATCTCACCCACAACCAGTGTGTGTTAGGGTACCAGCAGTGGTTCTGCCCCTGGGAGACAGAGCCCAGTGCACTGGCCAAATGCAGAAGACTGCTGCCAATCATCATCACCATCCTGTCAAACTCCTCCATCCCGGACTGGAAGTTCCTTCTCATTTTGGATACCTGGCATTAACGTGGAAGTTACTTAGACACGTACCATCAATCTAAAGATTGTTGCAGACCATGTACAGCCCTTCATGGCAGCAGTATTCTCTGATGGTAGCAGCCTCATTCAGCAGGATAATGTGCCCCGCCACACTGCAAAAATTGTTTGAGGAACATGAAAAAGAGTTCAAGGTGTTGACTTGGTCTCCAGCTTCCCCTGATCTCAATTTGATTGAGCTTCTGTGAGATGCACTGGGCAAAGAAGTACGACCCATGAAGACCTCACCTCACAAATTACAGGACTTACAGGATTTGATGCCAAGGTCTTGGTGCCAGATACCACAGGCAGGGGCAGTGTAAGGAGGGGGGGGGTGAGTTAGGACAACTCCAAAAAAGAAATGCAAAGTAATTGGGTTAATTGGTTCATGTGATGTGCTTCCATGGGCCCGAAATCTCTAGCAATGCACCCCCCCCGCAGGAGACCTTCTGTGGTCTTCTGGAGTCCATTCCATGATGGATTGGTGCTGTTCTGGTGGCACGAGGCAGGTGGTTTTAATGTTACGGCTGATTGGTGTATATTTTACCTTCAAGCACAGAATACTCAAACAGAATATCCTGCAAAAGATTACTAACTTTCTTGGTCTTAATCATTTCATTACAAAAGTCCAGAAAAGCTCTACTAAAGTACAGGCCGAGTGTAGCTGACATGAAAGTGTATGTAGAAAAGTTAATTTGGTCAGATAGACTGGAATTTCGGTGTAGTAGCATACAAACCTGGCTTAAAATTAAAAACATGAGTATGTGCACTACTCTTGCAATGTTGCGTTTTCTGCCCGCATGCCGTGTTTAAGGTGAAGTTAATAAAAACAAAGTCACTGCCTTCTTGCAGTAACCCAGACTTTCGGTGTTGTGTCACACAGACGCAGATCTGAAATTTACGGCAGCTCTAAACCAGGGATTCTCTATGAAAAGTTTCTCCGAAAATATTGTGCAACATTTCGCATAATCATTAGACTGTTAATATGAAACTCTGAACCGGTTTTGTCTCTGCACACTGGTAGCAGGTGGAGATAGAAATGATTCACACATGAAAGTAATTCTCTACTCCATATAAACTGGTTTTTATTCAGATCTTTAGTCAATAGTTTATGGCTAAATACTCATTTAACAGAAAATCAGTAATCCAAGTATTAACATGAAATCAAAGTACATTATCAGAGTCATGCCTGAACCTACCAGTGAGGACAGCAGCGTTATGGTTTCTGAAGTCATAGAAAAAATACTGAGGACACTTTTGATCTCAGTGTTTCAAAAAACCTGATTATGGCCCCGATTAGAATTAACCTCTTCTGTTGTTACCATGACAAAAATGCACAGATGGAGCAAAGCCGTAGGCAGACATTTTTTTAAATCAAGGTAAAAAATGTTAGCCCTTCCTGGAGGGTGGGGGCAAAGCTGTTTAAGACCATAGTGTAAATTATGATTTTTTAACTCTTTCTGAGGGCAACAATAGTCGTTTTCAAAAACAATTTTGTACGAAGACACGACCTTGGTCTCCTCGATGTGGAATATAGGATATTCCGATCTGACTGGTGGGAAATTTGATAAACAGACAAGAAACGTGTTACAGACAGAGTATCCAGTTGTGAGGCAATACGAGAACGTGTCAGTACACAGGAAATTGCATCATGACGGACTTGCACCACCAGAGAAATTCCTTGCTTCACTTGTTATGTGTTATATGTGAATGGGATCATTTACAAGGGAGTGTAATTCTTTTTTAACTATTATTCAGAATCGTCAGGCCTGTTACTCTCCTCTTCTCACCTCTTTACAGTCCTGAATGTTGCACTTATGGTCATTGAATAGTCATTCAAGGGTCTCACTTGTGTAGCAGCAACAATTAATTTACTCTGGGTAGTAAATTAATGTGGGAGGACTGATATTCCATTGCCCCCCCTCCCCCCACTGAGTCCATGTCCTGATTTGTACTCTCACGTTTCACTTTTATCAAGGCACAAATAAAGAGCGTGCCCCCCAGTTACAATGCGGATGCAATTCCGAGTGCAAAAATGGAGAGTTCTACAACTGAGGCAACAATGATTCATTGCCCCCCCCGTAATTCCAGGCTTGTTACTCACATAGGCATACGGAACTATGACAGCAGGGTCATGGCTACCCTGGAAGATACAGCAGGACCCCTCAAATACGCGAGAGACAAGATCACATTTTAAGTGTCCAAGAATTTCAAGATATGCTGCTGCATCCATCATCCAACCAAAATGTCCAAACAGCAGAATGACATGGAGCACGAGCTGCATCCACATCACAGCCACAGCAGCATATTGTTCCCTTGTGGAGCATCTGGTTCTGAATTTAGGTTCCACCATGTAAATAAATGTTTTCATTTGTTTCATCGTGTGCACTGAATTGAACAAATACGTCTATTGTTACAGTCCTAATATGTAGCCAGAAAAATTCATAACATTATTATTAGTTAGCCTATCATTATCTAGACGAGCTTCCCTTTTGGGTGGGGTCCCTGCAATGTGGGACCTGGTGCCATCGCAGTGGTTGCACCAACCTAAAAGACCAGTGGTGAACTACCTAAAATCCACGCAGGGCCGCACTATCACTGAAAACCAAATCATCATCATCATCATCATCATCAAAAGAACAATTATATTATTTGACTCCTTGCAGTTGCAGAGTTGTGCTCCCACTGCCCAGTTTAAAACTGTTGCACCTGCATGCTCAGCTCCACTGCGCTCCCATTCCCCCACTGCAGTGAAAGTGACCTTAAAAGTAGCTTTTCACACTGCTTTGTGCAATCTGTAATTGGGCCAACATTGTGATGCTTTGGTTACGGATGGCTGCCTTATCGAGGAATGAAGTGTAAGACGATCATGTTTGCCCCACCCCTGCACTGATAATGTGTGATCTGTGCAGTGGGGTTGCATCAGACGCTGTTTTGAGTCATTCTTATGCTATTTGTTGATTGAAGTGCTAAATCGATTTATCATTATGACTTAAGAATTTGTTGTAGTTAGAAAGCTGAAAGAGTGAAGCAGGATAACATTTCTAATGAATCTATTTAATTCAAACTATTTAATCTCTCACATTCTTGTTTCACAGAATCATTATTCCTTACAGCTGGATCAAGTTAATACACACACAAGGAATAACTGCTGGGAATAGTGTTCTATTCACTTACACGAGTATTCCTGTTGGTTACAAAATGCCCTGTTTATAAGTTACGCACACAAGACTAATCCATTTTTCATTATTAGTAAAACTAACACAAATTGTGAATGTTGATGTTAATTAACTACATTAAATCCTTAGACTGTACTGATCGATTTTAAAATCACTTTCAAAGGTTTCGGGGGGAACGCCAGCTAGCAGCTGTGCCCCATGTCATTCATACTGAGTCCCATTGGAATCCTACCGCACCTATGTGAATGAGATCAACATTTTTGCACCGAAATTAGAATTGAGCAACACTTGGTGGAAAAGGCATTTGGTAAATCAGATGCAACCGTTTTTCACACACCTGCAAAACAAGTGACAGGCGCATCAATCAACGGGCCGGAGAAGTTTAACCACTTACATGTTTTTTTCAGATACCATCAGAACACTTCTCATGGATCGAAGAAAGGGCGTGGTGTTTGGGGTGGTGCGGGTGGTGGAGAACTAACCAATCCTGCCCCCAAATCCCCAGCATTCTGCGACTTGGGGGTAAGGAACCCTGTAGTGGAGCATCATCAGGTGCTTCAAAGACATTTTTTTTGGAAACGCATTTCTTATTTTTCAATCTAGATGTGTTTCAGTTTGTATATATTCTTACATGTCTGGCTCACAGCATAATGCTCTGCACTAATGTGGGAAATAATCGCAGTTACATCACTGAAAACATTTCTGGCAGCTCCTGAATTTTAACATAACAAATACAAATAGTAAAAAAAATCACAGGTTTTTCTGATTTGGACTTTCCTTCCCCATATTAATGATGACAATTACAAAAAGGAATTTCTCTGAGGGGAAGTGAAAGTGCCGAGAGGAATGACACGTCAAAGGAAGTCAGACGTCAGAATGCCTAACCCACCTTCTCTTCGTTGCAAACCAGGCACTTGTCCTGATACACGTATGTAGGCAGGTGAAATGCGTTATTCGTATATGGAGTGCCACCAACTTACGACAGGATTCTGCTTCAGCAGACAGCTCATATTTTGAAACGGAAGTAGCTGATGTCAGAATCAATATGTACAGTACAGTGTACCAACTTATAACATGAAAAAATATGTTCCCAGTATTCAAAAAAGCTATTTATAATTTCACATTAACATTAGTGACACAGGCATGATTATAGGAGACTGACCAATCAGCACACAGCAAGAACTCAGTGCTTAAGTAAAATCCAGGTCTTATTAATTTAAATGCTCGAAATGTTAGTTTACAATACCTGTCATAGCTCATAGTGTCCCTCCTGACATGGATTAGATGGAGAGCCTAACCTCAACAGACCTAGAATGTGAGGAGGACAGCTCTTTGCAACTCTAATTAACAAGGTGAAGACAAAACTCAAAATGCCCAACACAGGTGAGGCTGGTCTTTTTCCAGTCCCAAACCCACAATGCTAGAGGCATATAGTTCTCATGCACATGCTCGGCCCATTCAGCCCCATGGTGGCCTGGGACACAGGGGAACACACTAGGGACTATGACAGGTATTAAACACAGAAAAGAATGGGCTGGCCAGTGACACCTACTGGTCAAACAGGGAAACAACAGATAGAACAGGATAAGACAGGCACCAAAGGTGCATAATTTAGGTTCAGAAAGTGAAAATAAAGACCAAGACTTTATTTCAACTACCCAGGTGAGGACTCTGACTGCCGCCCTTTATACTGAACTAGATGGTTGCAACAAAATCCTTTCTTTCCCTGAACTGTCCAACAATGACCAATCCTGACGACACGATTCTGTAGTTTCTCTTCTATCATTTTATTACCGTTTGTCAATTATACCACGGAGGCCTACTGCACAATCCGCTGCAACTATCATACAGGAAGCAGGTTGCATTACAGGAAGGGTAGTGCTGCCAAGTATACTGTTGTCCAAAATTAATTTTTACATAAGCTAAATGTACTTTTTTTAAAATGTTGTCGTATGTGCAAGTGGTCGTAAGTTGGGGACAGTCTGCAGGCCTGTGTTACACAACGTGGCACTGCCAGACATGCCAGGCTCCATGGAAGCCGTTCATTTTGGGCCCCAACCCAGACCAATCCAATCCATTAACCCCAATCCCAAAACTCATATGACCCATTCAAAACTTTATTAACTTTAACTTTGTAGCTTGGTAGCTCTGGTGTATAATTAAGACTTTATGTCCTATACAACAGATGGTAAGTATATGAACATGTTTATTACTGTCAAAACCTGTTGCCTTTCATTAATTTTGTGCATGATGCTGCAGGGCAGGAACTGATTCGAAGCTCGGTTTGGAATAAAGCATGAAATTTTACTGTTCTATAAGTTAGCAATTGTATTTTATTAGATAATTTGTTAGACCAGCAAGTTTATTTTACTAACATTAACAGCTATAAAAGTCAAAGTAACAGGTTAATTTGCATAACATAGAGACGGACTGCCGACAATCACAAACGTAGCCTAAACGAACCTTTCGCTGAGATAAACTGGTCAGGCTCTTGAAAATCGTCAACCTTTGTCGTCCAACATTTTTGTAGGCTTAGTTCTCTGATATCCGGACCCCCCGCGACCCAGTAGGATAACCGTTTTGGAAAATGGATGGATGGATGGATAGTTCTCTGATAACCAGCATTTTGACTTGGGCGTTTTGTGCGTACGCTGCTATGCACGCCGGAATAGACTCAGAATTCAAGAGCCGGAAATCAATGGAGCCGATTGCAAACAGCTGTCTCCCAATCCCAAAGACTTAAAAACATGAAAAGAAAAAAACAAGACGCAATAGTATGTTAAGGCATCTTGATACTTTCCAATTCAATTTTATCGGCTTAATTTTTGCTGGCAAGTGTACCATTTAAAATGATATGCATGGCAGCACACCTCATCATTTATGTCTTGTTTGCACATGTCATACAAGAATAAAATGATCGGCCACATTAATAGTGTTTATTTTCTCACTGAAATTACAACGCGTTGTCACAAGGAGTAAAGGAGGGGCAGCCCAAACTGGAGCAGAAGGAACCGCGATGTAGCTGGAGCAGAGCAACACTGGAGTAAGGACACTCGCTGACACTACAACACAAGAACGGACTATAAAACAGTATCAGCAGGCTGATATATACACTGATGGTAGGTAGAGACAGGTGTCAGTGGTTTACATATCAGGAATTTATCAATGACTGAAAATATAAAATAGAACACGAAAGTGAAACGCCGAAGGGCCAGCAGTGACATCTACTGGCCAAAGAGGAATATGACATTGCAGATGAAGACGGATCGTGACGTGTGCAGCCGTACTACGTTGTATTGTCTATGGTTTTATTTTTCTTTAACTACCAGTGGACCCTAAAATCTTGTTAAAACATATTCATAATATTAATATTCAGGGTTGCAAAAACGTGCCAGTTTTGTTCTGTGTTCACCATGTTATGTGTGTTCCTTGTAAATACAGCATGCATACGCCACGGGCTTTAGAAGCGTTCAAGTTGACTGGCCTGACAGCCTGCAACAAGACAATTAAGCGAACCCTTTATCGGCACGTATAGCTCATCTAACAAATACGGCTGAACTTCTGCTACCGAGTAATCTGAGTAGTGTACATTTTATGAACTTCTTTAATGATGAAATTACAAATATTAGGCTTAAAACATGCCCAAATGGCTCACAGTTAACTACAATGCAAACAGAACGCGAACTATTAAGGTTTTTGAATTAATTAATGAAGAAGAGCTAAAAACGATTATGATGATTAAAATCAATGAAATGATCAGATCAGGCACAGCACCCTCCCACCCCTCCAGTTTTACTGACAGGGTTGGGCTGGTACCAAATATTAGGATCAGCAATATTAATATTAGAAATGGATCAAATCACCTTCAAAAGAAAATCAGTGGTATTGTTCACTCCTAATATTAGCTGACAAAATGTTTTCTGCATATTGTAATTGTAAACTGAAATGTCTGTCTGTGCTGATCCCAGTTTGATCGCTGGCAGTAGCCCAGGGCTGACCAGCTCTGCCCCTGGAGGGTTGCCATCCCGCAGAGGTTTTAAAAGAGTTGTCGTCTACCGTATTAAAATGACCCACACGTATGCCACAATATGATTATCACAGAAGCATCATCTCGTCTAGAGTGTTCTCTGCCTTTTGTGAAAGGCTCGAAAATTCACAGAGATTCTATACTTATATATATATATACATAAGCGATATGGAAGATGGGTGAATTTTTCCTCCCAGCGCTGGTCTACCACTACATTGAGTGTAGTGGATGAATGGACAGCTTCGCATTTGTATTACGTACTGCGCCATCTGCTGGCTCAACACACCAAAAAAGTGTGTCAATTACCTCAAAGCCTGCACTGTCATTCCAAGGTGTTACGTGTATGAATGCATGATTAAACGAATATGGCTAGGGCGAGTGTCCCCCCGAGGTTTGGGGAGGCTCGTGTTAGTCAAAAACAGTCACTACACTAAATATTGAATAAAGGCGTTCCTCATTTAGGAGATGCTGGAGGTGCATGTTCTAACACGCTAGCAAATTACTACTAAATACAGTAAGGGGGTTGTAACATTAAAGTTATATGCAACCATGAAGTGATTACATCTCAGAAGCGCCATAAAAACAGAAAATCAAAGACAGGAATCCCCTAACATGAAATTTACCGAAGCTAATCAGTTTCTTCCCCACAATCACGTGCCTGATGAGGACAGAGCGAACTTTACAAACACGGACAGACGTTTAAGGACCATGGTTTTCGGAGCTCCTCCTGAGTCCATGCAGGGATTTCCATGTTTGTTTCAACTAAATATGGCTTTATATGATTTGCAAATCATTGCATCGTTTTTATGTACATTTTACACAGCATTCCAACTGTTTTTGGAAACTGGGTTGTAGAAATTTCGCTTTACCTGGCAAGGAGATGCAAGTTTCCAGCTGAAAATTTCGTAAGGCAAAGATTAAACAAAATAATAATGGACAGACAGACGGACCGACAGAGAGACAAACAGACCAATAGATAGCAACCGAAAATTGATATGGTTTCCATTTATTTCCTATGAGACATTTTGACCTTGAAGTAAAATCCATTGCAATTGTATTATGCACACAGATCCTGTGAAATTCTAGAAAAATGAGAAATTTTACAACAAAAAGCTACTCTAAGAACAAGAGTAGTAGTTGGTAAAAAATAATGATTTTTTTCCCCCTGGTAACATGAAACCTGTACCTGAAAACACTTCTATAACTATTAGTATTTTCAATTTTCATTTCTATTATATATATATATATATATATATATATATGTTTGTTTTTATATATTAATATACAGCAAATTCTACGTCCTCAAAAACCAGCATCCTGACTATTCCTTTACAACATACATTCATTCCTTAGATACAATATGAATGAATTTCTACAGCAGAGCAAACAATACATTTCAACAGCAAAAAAAAAAAAAAAAAAAAAGTATTTACTTGGAATCACAAAGTTAATTATGTAATACTTGTTCATTATAGGCAAAGTAATTCAAGACACTATTAAAAAAACAAAAGAAAACATTAGGGGGTAGCTTTGGCCTGAACCCAACTGGCTTGTACAGAATACCGTACAAGTACCAACACGTCTTAACTGTGCCCTTGCAGTTCTGGTGTTGAAACAAAAAACTTTATTTATACATGTTATATACAACATTTATATAGATAAATGTTATATATGATATTGTATATAAACATCCATGGTCAATCTTGCAAGCAGTGAAATATTTTCCTGATGTCACCTCAGCCTCCAGTTATTCTTACTCTCACACGGACAAGAAACAGTGGAGAGAGAAAATTCCATAAAGCCGGAATGTGCATTTAGATCCCGCTCTCTGTCACACACACAACGGCAACGTCTCCCTGGCCGAGATGAAAGGCGCCGCACGTGTTGGCACAAGTTGCTGTACAAACGTACTGATATGAAACGTTAGACAGCGCCACCTGTTTATGTGAAAAGAGGTGGTGAGTTTGATGTGGCAAATAGTGTGGGGGGGGAGACAAAGGAGGGAAAAAAAATGAAAATTATACAGCATAAAGCAAGGACACTGGGACAGATTAGACAGGGCCGAGGCGTTTACAAAGCTCAAGACACAAGACACCCCCTTAAGATCATCCAAAAGGAGACCAAAAACAAAAGTATAGCTTTACTTGCACAGTCTAAAATAGTATGTTCCTGTGGCTTTCCAGTAATAATGAGTATTAATACTTCCAGTCTATTGATTGTGAACTTTCCTATTAACGACCAGAAATAAAACTGTGGTGGTTATTAGAACCTGAAAGCAAAGGTAGCATAAATCCACAAAACAAGAAAGTTGTGCAAACTGGCCACTGAGTATTATTTTATTCGTGCATCTCAAACTACAGATCATTCTGATAGAGTAACTGCGGCTAGAGAGACTCAATACACTGTGGAAAGGGCCGGAACGCGCGCGCGCACACACGCACACGCGCGTCAGCACACACAGGAATGCAGCTGACCCTTAGCTGTTAAAAACAGGAGTGGGTTTAAGCCCAGGATCTCACACGCATGCAAAACAAACCACTGCTGTACATGCATGGCCGATTTCACCACCTAAAAATCGCCTTTAGTGAGAGCACTCCATCACACGGCTGCCTCTTAACGTGTTAAAGGCGAAAATAATCATCTATGATGGACACGGTAATGCAGCGCTGAAAGGGGGCAGTCAGGCAGAGGAGTCCCACAGACCACCGCAGGCCCCCAATCCCATCCTCTCTTGCCTAACGAAGGACAAAGTGACCGATGCTTGGGTTCTGACCCCAACACCTCCTCCCCCCACCAGAGTCTCACTGTTAAAAGACATGTTTTTTAAATTATAAAATCTCTAAAATCACCCTCTCATTTAGGGTCATACGAGTAAATTTACAGGGGCGGGACGAGAGAGAGCAGGCGGAGGCTTTCGGTTGGCGGCGTTATCCGTGACTTTCCTCTTCTGCTGTGCTGTCCTTGCTCTTTCCACCTGCGGGGCCCAGCAAATGAGAAATCAGTCCTTCGTGACCCCCCCGGCTATTCCAACCTGAGGCACTAGGCGTCAGGCCAACAGATTACTTTGCAATAGGGAGGAAAAGCACAAAACACAACGACAGGAAAAGAAAAAGACACATATACAAGTGGGGGATTAACAATTATTGTGCCGAGTATAACCTGTGAGAAAATGTCTGAAACAGGACGGCTTCCACAGCGCGTTCTAATGTAACAGATGCGGAAACCACAGGCCTTGGCATCTATTTAACAGAGCAGAACGGCGAAATGCTGCGAAACAGCGGCCACTTCAGGTCATGCGTGGAAAACACTCACACAGACGCGTTGAACAGAAGTCTTCAAAAGTGAAACAGGCTAATTAGTATCTAAATGAGGACATTAGCGGGAGTGGAGGCCAACACTGCGCTGCAGTGCGTCTTTGTGCTTTGGGTATGCGGTCCACACAGCAGGGCAAGGCGGGCTTTGCGTTTACCTCATGCAACGTACACTAACAGTAGTTCTCTATTTTGTCAAAGAAAGATAAGTGGGCAGGAAGCTCTGAGGAGAGCGAGAAGGAAAAACAGGGAGGGAAGGAAAAAGAGGAGAGAAAGAACAGTCTTAGTTCAAATGAAGGAGAGAAAAAGACTGAAAAGAAGAGACAGTAATATTACTACTGTAACTGTACTTGTAATCATGCTGTTGAAATATTTTAATTGAATTAACATGAAGCATAAGGTGGTGTTGGGCTTGAAGCTTTATCTGCTGTAATATGAATCAATAAACACACAATTACCTCATAATATATCTGTAAGCATTTACTTGTTTTTACAAGATTTGCTGAAATCATATTTTGCAGGTGGTCAGTAAAACATCTTGTGATGCTATATTGTTGATAAATTGTTCAGCTGAATGAAAGGACACCCAGCCCACGCAGCTGCCCCCCCCCCTCCCCAGCCAGCCCACGCAGCTGCCCCCCCTCCTCAGCCAGCCCACTCTCATACCTGGGTTTGTGTTCCGCTCATTCAGCAGCTTGGTCTGGCTGTTTGGCAGGATCTTGATCTCGGGCGGATCGGGACTCTGAGTCACTCGGGAGGCCATCAGAGCGTTTAGGTACTGCAGCCGTGTCACCTGCAGGCAGAGCGAGTGAGAGAACCAGCCCCCCCACCCAACCCTGGGTCAAATTCTCTCCTGGGGCTCCAAGCCAGTGCCCCGCTGCAGCAGGACAGCCAACGCTAACAGTCATGCACAGTAATGCCACTATTGTCACTGCTTAATACTTCCTCATTGCACGATGGATTTTAATATGAATAATACTACTGCTTGGGTTGGGCAGTTATCTGAAATTAATTACAAAAAACAAAGAACACAGTGTCTCATTCCACCTGTTGACATCCATGGCCATACATTGTTATTACTCTGTATGTGAATATTGCAGTTTATGCTCTTCCAGGGTGTGAAGGTTTTCTTTTCCTTCCCCCAGGGTCATCGATATTTGTCATATAACCATTACAGGAAGTTTGAAATACTTCTTGTCAGTAGCATGACTCAGGAAAAATGGCGAGGAACAGACTCAGCTATGTCAGCGCTGCGGGATGCTGGGACTGTGCTAGTGTTGCGGAATATTGATTGTCAGCTGCACGGACTGAGCATTAGCCCTGTTAGAGCACTGCACGCACCACATTAGCCACACGTCAGCCACATTGTCTGAGCAGGGAGAGAGCTGGGCCTCTTAGCAGTGCAAGTGTGCTCAGCGTTAGTCACATTAGCGCTATGGGACAGGAGAGCAAGGGGCATGTTAGCGATGCAAGTATGCTCAGAAATAGCTGGTCAAGTAGGGCACATGTTAGCCCCGTTAGCGCTGTGATTGTACCCAACATTAGCCACATCAGCGCTGCGGGCTGGTCAAGCAGGGGGTGTGTTAGCCCTGTTAGCGCTGTGATTGTACCCAACATTAGCTACATCAGCACTGCGGGATGGTAAAGCAGGGGGCGTGTTAGCCCTGTTAGCGCTGTGATTGTACCCAACATTAGCCACATCAGCGCTGCGGGCTGGTAAAGCAGGGGGCGTGTTAGCCCTGTTAGCGCTGTGATTGTACCCAACATTAGCTACATCAGCACTGCGGGATGGTAAAGCAGGGGGCGTGTTAGCCCTGTTAGCGCTGTGATTGTACCCAACATTAGCCACATCAGCGCTGCGGGCTGGTCAAGCAGGGGGTGTGTTAGCCCTGTTAGCGCTGTGATTGTACCCAACATTAGCCACATCAGCGCTGCGGGCTGGTAAAGCAGGGGGCGTGTTAGCCCTGTTAGCGCTGTGATTGTACCCAACATTAGCCACATCAGCGCTGCGGGCTGGTAAAGCAGGGGGTGTGTTAGCCCTGTTAGCGCTGTGATTGTACCCAACATTAGCCACATCAGCACTGCGGGCTGGTAAAGCAGGGGGCGTGTTAGCCCTGTTAGCGCTGTGAGTGTACCCAACATTAGCTACATCAGCGCTGCGGGCTGGTAAAGCAGGGGGCGTGTTAGCCCCGTTAGCGCTGTGATTGTACCCAACATTAGCCACATCAGCGCTGCTGGCTGGTAAAGCAGGGGGCATGTTAGCCCTGTTAGCGCTGTGATTGTACCCAACATTAGCCACATCAGTGCTGCGGGCTGGTAAAGCAGGGGGCGTGTTAGCCCTGTTAGCGCTGTGATTGTACCCAACATTAGCCACATCAGCACTGCGGGCTGGTAAAGCAGGGGGCGTGTTAGCCCTGTTAGCGCTGTGATTGTACCCAACATTAGCCACATCAGTGCTGCGGGCTGGTCAAGCAGGGGGCGTGTTAGCCCTGTTAGCGCTGTGATTGTACCCAACATTAGCTACATCAGCGCTGCGGGCTGGTAAAGCAGGGGGCGTGTTAGCCCCGTTAGCGCTGTGAGTGTACCCAACATTAGCCACATCAGCGCTGCGGGCTGGTAAAGCAGGGGGCGTGTTAGCCCCGTTAGCGCTGTGATTGTACCCAACATTAGCCACATTAGCGCTGCTGGCTGGTCGAGAAAGGGCATATTTAATACTGGTGGTCATAGGTGGAAATTAGCGGGAGAACATTTTAAAATGAATTTCAGATAAAACTTCTTTACACAGCGTGTAGTTAGAGTATGGAATAGTCTTCCTGCTAGTGTAGCGGAAACTAAAGCCCTGGGTTCCCTTAAGTCAGAGTTAGATAAGATTTTACAAACTCTGAGCTATTAGTTAAGTTCTCCCCAAACGAACTTGATGGGCCGAACGGCCTCCTCTCCTTTGTAAATTTCTTATGCTAGCCCTGTTAGCGCTGCGGGCAGGACGTGCATTTGGGCCGACTGCTGGAGCACCACTTGCTAACTTAGCCAGAAAACTGCATGACACCGGCCACTTGTCATGAATCTCACGACGCACCAACACTCACTTTGATGAGCTGCAGGTCTGTGAGAGCACGGACAGTGTAGTCTGGACAGTAGCTTGATGGGCTGGCAGCCTCCCCAAGCTCAAACGGATCACGGGGCGAGCGGTGCTGAGTCGACACTGGAGACTGGTGCACTGCATGCACACACACAAAACAGTCAGTCAATCATCTACATCCAACTTAAAGCTTAAGTTTCTTTCCAGATTTTTCCCAAAAAAATAGATTTTTTTTCCATATACACATTAGTTAATTTTCCATTCACCAAAAAAATGAGCAATTCACTGATTGACCTGATGAGGGCGCCGTCAGCGCTGACACGCCGTAGTATGTGAAGGCGCCGTTCTCAAACCTCAATGCCTCTTTCCCAATCTCCACCTCCACACGTCCCTTTGGAGATACACGCAATTAATTCCTGGACAAAACTTCCAACACTTATGATAAGAAAGACGTTTCGAAGACGATCAAATGTCAAGTTCATCCTCCAAATAAACAAATGACCTCCTGAACATACATTCACTTCCCTCTGAATGCTATTAACCGTTGTTCTATTTCTTAAGCTATGCTCTTATCCAGAGCAACGTGCGATCAGTACGAAGTACAGGTGCATGGATCTAGAATCCCATTCAATCCTTATGCTAAGTGAGACACTCATGTGGCGAATAGGTGAGTTACGTAACGATGCATGTGGTATTTAGGAGCAATATACAGAACTAAATCCAGAGCAGCATTTAAGGGACCATATTGGGGACCTATGACCAGCCGGATTGAGGTTTAGTAGCAGGGGGCTGCATTAAAACAGACGGCCATCAGTGGGCGCCGATGCTCCCGGTATCTGAGGAAGGCCCCTGGTGGAGCATAACTGCTGCACAGCAAAGCCCGCGTACCTGCAGCAGCAGAAGGAAATAGTCCACCGGGTGGTTGCGGGTGTACAGGTAGTGTTCTGGTCGCAGTTTGTTGCCGGGGTCAAACTTGACCTCCTGGTTGACACTGGGGTGCTGCAGCAGGCGGAACAGGACCTTCTCAGACACGCGCTGCGGGCCGAACAGCTCCACCTCTGTGGGGGGCAAAGGATAAAGGGTGGGGGTGAGAATATAGCAGAGAGCCTTCCACCTAGGGAAGCGCTGCTTCAACACAGCATTTAAGAATGGTCTGAAGATGACAGCCGGGGGGAGCAGAGGGGCACACTGACCCCGGGAGAGGAAGCGATGCGTAGCCAGCAGCAACTGCGGCGAAGTGCGGATCCTGGGCTCCCCGTCTGGCATCCTGAAAAGGGAGAAGTCCTCCTGGCGGCACTTGGGCTCCAGGGCTATCTCCAGCGGAGCGAGGGGCCGTTTCACCTTGGTCTCCACTGGGCGGCAGGGTCAGGGGCACAGAAGATAAATTAGGGGTGAGGGGGTTAGGATGACGTCGTAAATGACCAGGACAGGACACCGGACCACAGAAATGATCTAGTAACACGGCAGAAGTGGGAGGGGGAACGTGATAGCAGACAGAAAAATGGGAAACAGGGCAGCGGTGGGAGTGTTCAGATGCGTTTTCTTTTACGATAGTGCTCAGTATAGCATAGCTATGTAAAATCTATTCCTGTTTGGCTTATTTTAGATGGTATCAAAGTGGCCGGGCTGTAAACAGACTACAAGACCACAAAAGACCTCACTGAACTAATAACTAAATATTAAGGTTACTCTACTTATACATGATTTAATGATAAGCGGTTTGGAAAATGGATGGAGGGATGAAACTTCTTCCCCTCCCTCCTATGGGTCCTTATTTTTATGACTTATGTACACAAAGAAGCGCTTATCTGACCATTAACATCTCAGTATTGTCAGAGACCTTTAAACACTGGAGATGCAAGTGCTTATTCAATTAGAACCTTTCAGCATTAACAGGACAAGAGACGATATCTGGTTCTGTGTTTTGGTTTGGATGGCTAAACCTGCTACGCTGTAGCTTTCCTGGTGCCTTGTAGTGGAATTTGTCTTGCAATTGTTTCTCCATATTATATTATTTGGCACGTGCCTTTATACAAAGTGATATATATATATATATATATATATATATATATATATATATTTTTTAAAAGCAGGGTACAGTTTACAACTGGGAGTAAAGGACCTTGCTCACAAGTGTGTCGATAAGATCACTCTGCCAACCATGGGATTCGAACCAACAACCTTCTGTTCACAAGCACAGCATTCTAACCCACTGAGCCACACAGCTCCATCATGTTCTTGGCCAATGTTAACACAGTCACTCACTGTAGCCATCAGACTCGTCCAGGATCTCTGACTTGATGATCTCCTCGATGACGTCCTCCAGCGTGACCAGGCCCAGCACCTCGTAGAAGGGGTCACCCTCACCCTCATTGTTAACCTTCTGCACGATGGCCATGTGGGAGTTTCCTGAGGTAGACAGACAGTTAGCCACATGCTCTGTGTGGGGGTTGCAAACCCCCAGTGCACAGGCTGGTCATAACAAGAAACTTTAAATTGTAAAAATACCTTAAACAATCCACTTGTGGTCTCAAAAGTTCCATAAAATCATTTGGGGACTAGCATCTTAGAGTAGCAAGTTTTCAGACTCTCTGATTAAATGCCAATACATATTACATATAGTTCCTGAAGGTTCTTCATGCATAGAACCACATCGGTTCCAAAGGTGGACTAGGAAGGCAGATGAATCAGCTCACCTTTCTTGAATTCCTCCAGCATGGCATCCAGTTTGGTGTCATTGAAGACAAAGTGCAGGGGATGGTTGTAGAACTTGGTGATCGTACTCATGGGCGTACAGTCCTCGGGGTCTACCAGTGCCAGGTCCTTAACGTACAGAATTTCCACAATGTTGGAGCGCTCTTCTTCATAAACAGGGACTCGCGTGTAGCCACTCTGCATAATCTCCGACATGGTCCCAAAGTCCAGAACGGCAGTGGAGGGAAGCATGAAACAGTCTTTCAGGGGAGTTAAGATGTCCTCCACTGTTTTGGTCCTGAGTGCACCTCTGCTGAACTCCTCCTTAACAAATTCGTTGTAGGGGTCGTTGACATTAGTTCTGATCATCTCCATGGTCTTCTCACGTATGTTGCAAGTGCTGATATCTCTGCGCAATATCAAATCCAACAGTAGTCCCAGCGGGCAAGACAAAGGGCAAGTCAGCACCATGCATATCTGGGCGATCCATGTCATGTTTGGTGCGAGTTGGAACCCATACCCGGAGCATACGATGTGCGGCAGCAGTTCAGCCACCAGAAAGATAAGGGCGCCGCATGCAAATATAGCAGAGACGATGCATCCTAAGACATGGTAGAAGAGTATCCCAAGTGCAGCATGGCCCAATGCGCAGATAAACAGCAAGGAGCATATCAGGAAATTACCCCGTCTCCTGAGGGGTTCCAGGCGCTTCGCAGCCCGCTTCTCCTCCTCAGAACCGCAACTGTGCAACACGTAGAGCTCCAAAGGATCAAGCCAAAGCAGGCTCAGCTTCAGGATTTTAAACACGCTACATGCAATGATCAGCAGGACTATGCACAGGGCATATCCCCACACAGGGAGAAACGGCTCAGATGAATTCTCGACAATGTGTAATCTTTCCGTTCCGACCGATACCCAATTAACGCCTTTTAAGATGCACAACTTATGGTATTTGGGATTGCTCTTCTGCTCGCCGTCCAGCGCAGGCGAGATGCTTTTCTTCGTCTGCACGGTTATAAGCCCGCTATGATTATCGGCCGCCTGGAAGTCGCTGACTTGGAACTCGGCCGAGGTCCGGCGGCTCTCCTCCTCACACGGGTCCGTGTTAGTCTCCCTCGTAGCTTCAGCGAAAGCGACCCACGGCCAAGTCCCATTAACCAGATAGAAGCCGAACAATCGCAGCCGAAAAGAGACACCGTACGGCGCAGAGACGTCCCGCCCCTTCATAGAAACTCCAGTCTTGGGCTCTTCCAGTCGCAACCCCAAAACCTCCGGGGCTTGCTGGCCGTACGTGCCGAACCCAAACCCACAAGAGAACAATATCATCAACAAGAAACGTAAGCCTACCGAGCCGACCACCATATTGGAATTGGGCAGCTGGGCTCTGTTCAAGTCACGTGACACCCAGCCCGACTTACGAGCGTCTCCGACGCCGGGCAAAGCGATCGGCGGGAGGTGAAGTCCACGACTATCTCTTATGGCACACGCGTCACCTTCAGTATGCCTTTTTAAAACGCTGTCAGAGTGCAACTACTGCTCAGATCAAATAAGCGCATCGCGGCTTTCTTGCCATTGACATTCCTATTTCTCGGACACCACGGCAGAAAACCGCTTTGCTTTCGTCGCCATTTTGGCTCAAAAGCCACGGTATAGTATAGGACGCGCGGTCTCTGTCGTCGAGCTACAATGGACGCAGTTTCTCGTTGCCCTGGCTGTCTTCTAACTTGAGTTTGGCATATATATCGTGTAAACAAGTCTCTCTTGTTTAAAGGAGCACCATAAATGGTACTAGCATAAAACAAGTGGTCTTTATTTCCTCTGTTTTGCCTACCTCATATTCACTCTTTCGGACAACATCAATTGATTGCTTAAGTAATTATTTCTAAGACTAATCTCCTTTCAGTTACCAAGTAACAAAAACAATCCACTTGAGGACTTTAAAAACACAACTACGGTCCACTGTTAATAATTCAGGAACACATTCTGCCCTTATTCCGACCAATATATGGTCTGCAAGCAAAGTGTATATTTAAATAATTCGAATATTGTATATAAAGAAAGATAAGTTTACTTTTTGCTAGAAACATGACTTACCGCACAATTCATTGTGGTAGTTTAATGCTAGTCATACCATTATGGACTGATTTTCTACTCTGAGCCATTTCTGTTAATCTGTTTTAGCCTTTACTGATATATTAAACAGGCAAAAAGGTGTATATGACACTAAGCGATTTACTCGCTAAACCCATTGCTGTCTGCCGTGCACCCATTGCTTGTGGGATAGGCTGAGAACCGCGGGACTGCATAGGGTAATTGGGTATAGAAAATGGATGGATGGATGGATGAAAAATATTCATTTACTAGAAATGTGGTTATACTTTTCTACAGAAAAAAACGGAAAACATCTGGTTTAAATAGAGAAATATATCTCAGGTTTATTAACTTTTCTTCAAAACTGCTTAGGACTGTTAATTATAAAACATTATGTACACATCGTCTCAAGGTAAAACATGCAAGGAAGAAACAGTACAATACATTTACATTTTAAAAGTCATTCCACTCTTCTCTCTTAGCTTACATTAGATAAATAAAAATATTGCTTGTCAAAAAGACTTATACAATGCATTCAGAGTACAAAAGTGGCCACTCTGAAGACTACCATACCCAGTCCTTAAAATATGACATTTCTTTGTATTATAACAATACCACAATTGGCAATGTAGGGATTGTAATTAGCAAATAAAAGTGAATTATTTCAATAGTAATTTTATTTCACTGTTTTTTTGTCTGCAAATGGCACCACAAAGACAAGGGGTGACCCTGCATGGTTTCCAGTCAAGGGAAGTAGAGTTTGGGCCTCAAAAGGTCTTGGTAACATAATCATTTAGGTCAAAGATTTGTGGGGGAAACAGATTGAAGCAGAAGTAGATTTGGACAACTGTAATGTCCAGGATACCCTCTTCCCTTGATAAAGTGCTTAGCGTGTGAGCCTGTATTACCAGTGGCCTTTTGGCAACAGGCCTCACTACATAAGGTTGGTCAAGGGAAGTTAGGCCTCTAGATAGTCATTCTAGACCATGGCATGTTGGAGCAGCAGTGCCCAGGTGGGGGGAGGGGCTGCAGGGTCCAAGATGAGATTGCCTCAGCTAGCCGTAATTGATTTTGCTGCCTCACATTATGCCACTTGTACTACAGACATAGTTTAGTGCCAGGGAATGGATCACTTAACATAGGGGTCTCCAGCTCCGGTCCTGGAGAGTCACTGTCCAGCAGGTTTTCTGTTCTATCTGGCTTCTGATGAGCCACACTTGCTCTCAGGTAAATACCAGGAACAGGTGTGGCTCAACAGAGCCAGGTAGGATGGAAAACCTGCTGGACAGTAGCTCTCCAGGACCGGAGCTGGAGACTCCTGAGTCTTAAAAGGAGTGCGATTAAACCCTGGACCTAGGCAGAGACGGAAGTCAAAGCACAGACCCGTTACTGGGAACCAGATCTCTACTGACATGACAGGGATGGCATGATGCTTGGCACCCTTAGCAGTTCTACGGATGCCGCTCTCCAAAACTGGTGTATAATTATCAAAGCAAGCTCACCAAACTCTGCCACTGCAGAAGCTAAGGGCTGTAAGCATCCATGTCACAGTGTTTCTAGGGTTTAAAGTTTTGGGGATGAAAAGCTGCTTATCGCGCCGGGGGGGGGGGGGGGGGGATTTCAATATTTCAAACACCAGGAGAGTCATTCACCTTGGACTAAGCCAGCAGTCCATAGGCTAACTGTACACAATGAGGGCCGTAACAAATCTGCCCCCCCCCCCCCCCCCATGAGCACCTCAAATGCATGGATAAAACTGAGACACAATTCTTTTTTCAGAATATCTCATATTTTTGTTTTGTGTAACGTTAACTAAACATTTGTGCAAGTACTGAAAAAAGGAATTGGTACTTTTAATTCTTCGATTGGTCTGCGCTGAGTTTGAAGTGCTCGCTGTCCAAATGCCACCTGTGTGGCCTGCAAAAATACACTTATACAAACATAAAAATACATTTTATTTATTGCTACTCAGTTCGGCTCCTTAGGACATATGGCAATAAAAATAACATTTACTGAACCATGCAGAGGTGGTTTTAACTATTTCCCCCCCCAAAGTCCATTTTTACAGGTCTTTGTTTTTAATACCAAGCTATCAGCAATACAGAATGATGCATTTTTGCACTCCAGGTATCTGCTGAAATACATCAGATGATCTTTTTCGTGTCAGTCAAGAAAGTCCTTGTCATGGTCCAAACTGCTCAGCAGCTCGTCCAACCTCCATGTCTGTAATGGATTGCAATAGTTTACTTGGAAACGCAGGCTGGCCAGTATTTTGCTCATTACTAAGCTGCAAACCAGTTAAACAGCAGGATGTAGCGTGAAGCCAACTTGTCAGAAGGTAGGACAGATTGTTCCTTCTGGAATGGAGTAACTGAGCCGCACATACCTCTGGATTAAGCTTACTATGGTATGCGCTAATTTACCATGGGCTCTAGCCTCCTGAATGATTTTCAAGTAATATTAAAAAAAGAAGTTAACATAACAAAAAACATCACTACCTCCCATATGAACTGGTTGAACGTTGGAAGAAAAAAAACATGCTGTGTGGCTTTAATGTCCTTCCAGAGAACCACCAACTCCAGTTCAATTCCATGATCAACATGTACAACTTTACTGCCACTGAAATGGCATTTGGTAACCAAGACCATCTGCAAAGAGAGATGATCATTCTCATATCCTCTGATGGAGAATCCCATGTTAATTGAATTTGATTTATGCCCGCAGTACCATATATGGGACCATACAACATGTGGAATGTATTTTTGGAAAAGCTATTATGATTAATCTGTGATGGTTGTGACCACTCTCTACCAAACAGGCCTGGCTACCTTCATGTGAAGGGGGGGGGGGATTTGGTATACAGTCTCACAGTGGTTGTGAATCAGGGTCATCTTCAGGAGAAGCCCACCCATTCACCATTATCAAAGAGGCCGGATTGGCTCAGGGCTCGTGGACTGGAAGGACCCAGGATTAGCTGCCCTGCGTGTGCCTCTTCTTTCCCTGATTCCAGATTAATAATAATTTAATTAATAAATAAACTCTTCCCTCTTAATAAATACGTCGTTGAAGTTATAAATACTGCTACATGACTAAGAGACGCCTCCACGTCGCTGAGATGGAAGGCCTGAGAGGGAGCTGGCCGTCAGGGCCGATACCGTGGAATGCATCTCCACATTGAACTGGACGCAGTCCCCACCAACAGGGCACTGGTCCTGCTCCACAGGATGCTCCCTCCGGAAGAACCTTTAAATGATAAATAACATCTGGTGCTTTACAGACAGTTACAAAAAACTGACAGAACAATTATATAAAAAAAAAAAATCAAAAATGTACAAAGTAAATAGTATGCAAAATAATAAAAAACAATTATGTATAATTTATATATAGTTTCTGACTGGATGTACATATTCTCTACATTGAATGTACAGATCCACCCCAGTAGCCAGTCCTAAAGCCAGACCTTAAAGGGCCCATGCGTCCAGATCTGGAAGCTGATTGGCTCCCAAGGTGGGCCGCCACTCTAGGAAGTGACAACCCAGAATGTACCCTGATAGTTTCGGTATCCTCGGCAACCGGCACTCATTCATATGCCGTTTAAGTTTACCTCCTTCCCTCCCACCAGGGACGCACGGTTAGTGATCAGTGGAGATCACTTTAGATTAGGAGAGCGCTAAAAACCATGGCTTGTCTCACGTCAGAGTGCCGTGGCCCCATACAGTGATGTACGTGGAGACGTTCGGAACATAAATATCGTTCTTTTCCCTACATATAAGAATAAATTGCACTGTTTTCCACTAAACATGTTTTGGAACAAACTTCTTTTCCTGCTCACTGCCGCCTGTTTATGGATGGCTACCGTTCAGTCTCCCTGAGTCACATGGCCGGAGGGACTGGCGCAGCCCCCCCCATCCCCTTTGGCCAGCAGTCGTCCAGCATACAAAACAGGCTGAAGAGGCAGCAGAAAAGTTATGAAAAGACGGACAGGGGAACCCCCCCCCCCCCCCCCCGTTCCCTCTGTGAGGCAGATCACTGATGCTTCTCCTGCCCATTTTTTGCATAAAACCCAGGAAATTATATCTACTGAGAACTGCAGTGTGGGGGTCAAAGTAACAAGATCAAATGCAGCTTCACATCAGTTCCCTTATTTTCTATTTCATGCTAAGAAGAGACAATAAGAGTGACCCCAATAAATACACATACGCTCTCTCTCCCTCTCTCTCTCTCCCTCTCTCTCTCGCCCCCTCTCTCCCTCTCTCTCTCTTTCATTCACAGACATACACACGTGCACGCACACACACCAGGCTGTCCATCCCAGCAGGACATGAGAAGCAGGCCGGGCTGGAGGTGCTGGAGTAAGATGGTATCTTCTGGAATAAGACTGCTTGTGTGTCTCTGGTTTACTCTGCCCGATGGACCCCCGTCTTTCTGGGTGTGTGCTGAGTGTGGAGTAGAGTATGGTTCAGGGAGATGTGAGGCCTTGTCGCTGGGCCCCGGAAGTGTGATCCTGCGGTCACATGGAGCCCTGTGTGTGTGCTTGGCCGTAGCCATGGGCGGATGCGGGTGGAGGTGTGGGTGCGGGTGGAGGTGTGGGTGCGGGTGGAGGTGTGTGTTCGGTGGTATGGTTTGGCTGGCACCCAGACAGGCAGTTCTGGTCGTTCAGCAGGGACGTGGTCTCATCCGAGCCGTTGCCGGGGGTTGAGTTGGGGGGTTGCGGGACTGGCGTTGAGGGCAGAGGGTCCAGCTGCTTGTGCCCGCTGTCCGGAGACTGGGGGGTGCTGTCCAGGCGGGATGCCATCAGGCCATTCTGGTACTGCGCGCGAGTGATCTGAGGGGGCAGCAATGGCAGCCATCAGGCGCTGCTCACAGCAAGATGGACACCAGCTGTCATGCGAGATGTTAACCGACGGGCTCCAGGTTTGCTGGTGTGGAATTAGCCTCCATTGTTCCATTACACTCCCATAAGGCTACAGGCCACGCTGCTCTGTGGAGGCCCTGACTGCAGAATTTACTACAAACTTACACCACAGTGTATTTGCCACATTGTGGGTAGAGGTGGAAAGTTCAAATCCAGAAAGTCCCACCACATCAAGGTTTGCATTTGTACTTTCTGGACCAGAACTTTCTAACTCTGATACTGGGCTGGAAAAACGTTCTTAGCTTGAGGGGATATTTTTCAGGTTCCCACAATATAAACCTCCGCTTTATAAAAGTATGAATGCAATCAAAAACTAAAATAGCCCAAAGTCTTTTGTTTGGTTATTTATGGTTAAGGTTAGGGCTGGGTAGGGGTTAAGGTCGTCATAGCTGGGGTTAGGGTTATGCCCATAGAAATGGAGAGTCCCCACAATGATAGGAATATATGAACTGTGTGTGTGTGTCTGTGAGACAGTGCAGTGAGGAGCGATCGCCCGCAGGCTGCCACCTTGACGAACTGCAGGTCTGTGAGGGCGCGCACGTAGAAGTCAGGGATGTACTGCGGCGAGGGGGCGCCACTGAGCTGAGTGTTGCTGCCGCTGACGGACAGGGAGTCGGAGCGCTCTGCGCAGCTGAGGGACGCTGAGCGGTTCAGGCCGCCGAAGAGGGACGGCGAACGAGGCTCTGCAACACACATGCATGGCGTCAGACAGGCGTCGGTTATGCACACACACGCGCACGCACACATGCATGCACGCACACAGACAAACAGTCAGGACCATACACACACAGACACCATCAGAGGGAAATGGCACTCGATGAGCGCACCATTACGCCTCTCACAAACACACACGTGCAAATGCACATCTTTCTGAGATCATAGGAATACAGGGAAAAGACAAACAGAGAAAGGAGGACATATGACACAAATAACTATTCTATGATGGTGAAAATGGGAAATAAACGGCAGAAATGGTGTGAGCCAGGCCGCATTCCCGCACTCTGTGAGGTCCGGCGGTGCTGGTGGGGGCTGAGAGACGGGGTTAGGGTAACGTTAGAAGGCGTCCGCAGGCAGGGAGGGGCACACGCGTGTCAGCGCCGTGAGGGGGAGGTGGGGGGCCTTGTTCAGCCCTGACCCTGCGAGCCCCTTGGTGGTGGACCTCCTACTCCTAAGGTCCCCCGCCTGGGTTTTCGGTCAGCTGGTGCCGTGTGGGGGCATGGTCCCGGCTTCACAGCAGGCCTGTGACCCTCACCGGCACCCGGGCCCAGACCGTCTCTGAGTGGCGGTCGGTCCAAACAGAAATAAAGTGCAGTAGGGCACCCATCACTGACCAACCCTGCGCCTCCCTGTCACTGCATCACAGCGGGGGGAAGCAGGGCGATGGTGCCGCGTCACGTCTGCACATCACTGGCCGAGCCTCTTCCCTCTCTGAGCCCTGCCCACACACCTGGCTGAGACCTGACCCCCGGGGTTCTGCCCACAAAGCAGGTCCACAGGATTTGATTAAGCTGCACTACATCATCCACAATGAGAGCTGTGAGCTTTGTCTCCAGAGTGTGACCTAAGCAGCACTCCTGTAAAGGTTAAACACCCATTGTGAGTTTTTGTTTTATCTCACGAGAGTTGATTGTGTTCAAAACAAACAACTGCTGCTGAAAAACAAAAAAGTAATTTCCTATGATGTCACTGTGGTCCTATGACATCACTGTGGTCCTATGACATCACTGAACAGGACCACAGCGGCACCACGATGCAGTCAAACCAGCGACTGGGCGGCAGAGAAAATAATACAGACTGACCCCCCCCCCCCCATGCACTGGTGGTTGGAAGAGACTGGCTCGTTCACACAGCCAAAGTACATGATTTACTACATAGTCAACATAGTGCGTAGATAAACATTTAGTATTGCTTATAATATTTGACATATCATGCAAAAGTACCTAAATATACAAATATATATATCATTGTGACATCTGATTTCTGCTGATGTCTGCAATATAACTGCCATTCACTGTCATATTTCCAAACGTGCTAAACTGCACATATTAATTCTATGGAATTCCATGGATTTATATATTCAGTGGCATTGCGTTCCAAGCCTCCTAGTTCATAAATATTCATAAGGGGAGGATCTTTTCACACACGGAACCACCAGTTCCTGATAAATACAGAACCCTATGAGGCAATCGGATAATGCCTTATTACAGTGGGTGCCAAAGCCCTCTGTGTCCAGCCAGTAATTCCATATGTTTGTTACATTCCACCTCCTGCACACCCAGACAGACTAATTGTAGGCCCTAAGGTTAGTTGATTAGGTAAATCAGATAGCATGGTAGTGGAATGTAATAAAGATACAGATTGGCTGGGGAACTCGTGTCATAAAATGTAGCTTCTGACCGTGCTGCTTATAAATGTGCATGACTGTCATGATTAGGCATGATGGGAAATCAGTGAAATCTCAAGCTAATGCCGAGTCAGTGGCATAGACAGGTCTAGGCAAACCCTGCCTGGCGCTGTGATCGGCAGACTAGGGGCACGGTTCTGAGTGCCAGCGCATCACACCGATGGCCTGGCATCGCCATCGGCAGCACCAAACAAGGAGGATAGAAAGTCGGGACGGAGTTAGTGCCGCGAGAGTGTTACACGGCAGTAACTGGTTATATGTAGCGCCCCCTAGTGTTAGAGTGCTCCACTCTTCCAAAACTTAAAAGGCCCCAATCGAGCAGGTTTGCTTGTGTCTTGACAGGCACCATGTGGTGGACGTTGCACCCCAAGATCCATGGCGTGTGATTCAGGGAATACTGGTCCTCTTTTGGTCATAAGCCCATTACTAATAATAATGTTTACATCTTTCCAGTTCCATAATCCCGATAACTCAGCATTAAGTAAACCGTGTGACTCCATCATCCCAATTCAATAGATTATTTTAAAATGCTACCTGAGAAACAGGTCAAGAGGGGGCACCAAACTGCTAGTGTGGTCAGTGTCAAACCTGCTGGACTGGGCCGCCTCCCAGCTATGAAGCGAGGTAGCCGATATTTAACTAGACTAACACACCCCCCCCATGCAGAATATTACCTGGAAAGCGTGAGAACAAAGAGAACCTCTTTAACGAGAGATATCGGGGGCGAGGCGAGATGACTAAGGGAGAAAGGGAGGGGGACACGACTGGGGGAGCAAGGGGTAAATAGGAAATAAGGGAGGGGGAGAGAGACCAGTTTAAACAGGTTCACACGAACCTGAAACTAACTCCATTGACATCAGTTACCAACATAGACTAGCAGTGTCCATTAAAACACTACTTATATATGCCAGGGAATCTTAACAGTCTGGATGCAAAACAATCTCTAGCAGCCATTTTCACAGGGATTGCAGGGTGATTAAAAACATGTATTTTTTACACATGACTAAAAATAGGCAATAACAAACTCAAAATATATATATGTGCGGAAAACAGGCGAATTCACCATATTGTAGAATATACACTCTGTGCTGGAGGGACAGCTTTTAAAAAGATCCCAAGCAGATGCCAAAACAAAATTGTAATCGGCAGATCCCCCCCAAGACCTTGTGCCACTGGGCACAAGCGCCATCTAGTGGATGATTGCTAGCAGATCCCCATAGATATCAAGTTTTATTTTACTGGCCCCAAGGTCTTGTAACTGAGAGTTTTGCTGGTCTGTACAAATATAATGCAAGGCTAGGAGACATTAAACAAGGGTGAGGAGGGAAGGGGTAAGAGGTGATGCAGACATCTGGTTGAAATCAGGAGCCTTCAAACCATGAAAAAGGATAAAAAAGTTAATTTTCGAATCCACTTTGTTCATGTGTTTTTGAGAGCTGAACTATGAAGAAATTCTAGAATTTCTTAGCAAAACCAAACTTGAGGGAAGAAAACAAGATTAAAAAGGCAATAAGAAAGCGACAATTCAGCTCATATTTTCAAAGAAATCCCTTTGAATTCTTATGCAGTGTAGACCATAGTTTCAGAGTCCATTTTCTGGGGTCTGTTTGGGTTCGACCATCATGTGTACCTCTGCAAAGAGGTTTCTTTGGTCACTCAGTCCTGGTGCTTAGCATCTACATAATCTTTAACAAAATCCACCTATATGCAACCATTTACAATTTTATATTTCCGCCTACTGACGCAGCACTGCAGGTGAACAGTAAATCTCTTGCTACGTGCTAACAGGCTAACTGAAAGGTCATTTATAAACCAAGGGATGCTGTAGCTTATCAGGCCTGCAGTTCATCATTACGAATAGCAGAGCAGAAATTTTAATGCGATGTGGGCAAGAACAGCAAAAGGCTTCCATTAATTTAAGGACAGAAATACAGAAAGTATATTTCCATTGCAAAAGATTCAGGGTGGAATCTGTGAGCATACATATCAAGAAAGCATGTTATATACATACATACATGTATATACACACACAAACACACACACACACTGTACAATATGTTTACGATGTATGAGATGTTTACGATCGCAATTCCTTCAGAGACTACCACCGCAATTCCTTCAGATGCTACCATCCCCTGGCATCAGTATAAAGTATCTACAGCATGTTGGTAGCCTGGGAACAGATTAAAATTCCAGGTGTGATGACTACTGAACGTGCCTCACTGTCGCACCGTTGTAAATTCCAAATATGCTCAAAATATAAGTCAAACCACTGCGGGGATGGCATCTAATGGGCAGCCAGTCACTTATTCACACTGACTTATTAAAACACAAATTCATCTGGCTTCCTTTGAGATAACGTTGCCGCTTCTGTGCTGCAAAAATTCCGGAATCCGGGCATAGAATCTCATGGTGAGATTTCATGTGTGTGTGTGTGTGTGTGTTTATGGAGAGAACAGAGAATAAAACACTCTGGCATTGCTAGGCTTTAGTTAATGTGCCTTTGAAATGTGTTTTTTTTAGTTAAAGCAGTCGGTTGTTGATTAGCCTGCCGAACAGTTTCTTTTTAATTTATCGTGGAAAGGATAACAAATAAACTCCAGTGAAGTTCGGGGGGTGGTTCTGCTATTTAGGAGTTTAGGCCTGAGTCAGGAAGGCTGCCGGTTCCAGTCATATCACAGCTAGGACCTTGAGCAAACCCTCACCATCACAGTGCTCCATGACCCCAGAAAATGCACTCTGACCCCATAGGAGACAAATACAGGATATGTCAAGATTTCATTTACCTGCTATCACTGCAAAGACAACAAATGTATTCTATTCTATTGCTGTAATTATATTTCTAGACCACTAGCTGGCACCAGAGAATTCCTGTTAATAGTTTTCAATATGTTGGCCCAGATCTCGCTGTCCCTTAATTACAGTTGTCTGATAGCAATCAGTGGCTCCTACGCTTTGTCCTCAGTGACGCAAGTCTTGTTCTGCCACAAATTCAGCAAGACAGACACTCCCCCTCCTCTTAATCTGTTCTAGTGTCAGTCACAACCTGAAGGTTACTGGTTCAAATCCCGAGAGGGCCCCACAGAGGTATCACTGAGCTAGGCACATGATCGGACTTGTTGCAGGTGGCATTACGCTATTTAAATTAGCAATAAGTTAATCAGTAAGTTATCAGTTATCAGTAAGAACCCGACAGTGTCAAATGGTCGGCATTGTTACAATAATAATTTACAAAGGGGCGGGGGGGGGGTGGGGGGTGGTGGGCTTCACTCACCCTGGCTCTGGGAGCTGAGGGCCATGACCCCATAGAAGGAGAAGGGACCTGTCTCAAACTTCATGTTCTCATTGCCAGCCTCCACCTCGACCCGGCCCTAGGGAGACAGGAAAACACGGTCACATGCGTGCAGGCAGACGTGAACACAGGCACAGGAATGTGCCAATTTAACACATACAGATACACGATATATGCCAAGATACAGAATGTGGAGTTCAGTGTCACATGCACAGGCACGCCCAAGCCGTGATTCTAGCAGCAGCGCACTCCCTGCTGAACGCGTTTACTCCTGTCACTTACTCAAAGCACAAGCCTTATTAGTCATTAACTACAATGTGTGTTTATCTGTTAGCTGCCAATGGCCTTAAAATCACCATAACAGACACGTGAGACTGCATTGTTCTCCTGCCGTACTCTGGACGACGACTGGAGAGCCCTGAACGGCGCTGCTCATTCACTGGGCGTTTGGTTTCTCGGCGTCTTTCCCGAGCGCTATCTGAATGCATGCACTGCTACAGGAGACAGACAGGATAGAGGGGAGGACAAACAGAGGGATAGGGAAAGATACAGAAGAGGAACCAAATAGAGCAAGGTCATGGGGGGGGTTGAGGGAATGTGTGAACGACAACAGAAAGACAGTACTGCTAATCTCCTGCCACACACACACATACGCGGTAGGAATGTCAGGCATCGCTGCAGGCACACCTCCCACAAGCCCGCTCTCGCATCCCTCCCAGATACAGACAATCCCAGCCAATCAGGCGTGGGCCAACATTCCGCACCCACCAGGCCTCACATGACCAACCCCTTATCAAAACTACCCCACAGTTCCCCCTGG